>NC_061120.1:184609786-184632796 GCF_002878395.1 Capsicum annuum | reverse complement strand
TCCACCTGTTGCAACAGGTGGAGAAATTTCAATAAATTATTCTATGCCACATTACAAGAAAATACTCCAACGGATAACCCATCAGTTGGAACAGATGGGGAATCTGTTTGAAGACTTATTTAATATCTCCCAACAGATTTTCCACCCGTTATAATAGATGGACCACCGCCACCACAACTAATGCCACAATCAATGCCACCAAGACCACTACCAATGCCACCAATACCAATACCAACACCAAGACCACCGACACCATCGCCAAAAAATACAAATACCAACACCACCATAAAAACCATCCAATAATACCACGACAGTCAACAAAATACTGAGAGAAAAACTAGGGTTTTCTCGGGTACTCCTACTTTTTTGGCATCAAAACTCAAAATTGTTAAACCATTCTCGAAGATAATACAACTAAAAGTCTTCTTTTTTATCATTAATTAAAAATCCCTATTTTTTTAGAATAAATATGTAGAACTCTTCTCGAACTCTGTTACATGCGAAGATAGAGAAAACAACAGATACAAACGGGAATGAAGTCGAAAAAAATAACTATATACAGTCGTAAATGGGAAGAAAATCAACCTATTTTGAAGGGTTGAGCAATATGTTGAGTAGTTGTTTGTATAGTTGAGAGGGAGAGGACACCCCGAGAGAGAGAGAGAGAGAGAGAGAAGAGCGAGAACTTAAGATTTGAAATGAAAAGTTTTTCACTTAAATGGATGATTTGTATGGGTTGATTTGTAATTTTGGAAAAGAATGACAAGTTTTGAAATTGCTAATTTGGTCCGAATTGATCTTAATTAATTTTAAAATTTTTAAAAGATATAGTTTTTAAAACATTGAGTTGATGAGAACTCATTTAAACTCAGAGTGATCGATCGATAACTCGGGTTGGGATGAACGCAATACCAACGCCATGCAATTGCAAAGACTCGATTGGTTTTGTAGTTGACCCTGCGAGCTTATTCATTCATCCCTAGTTCCACTTAAATCAAATCAGGTACTATCACTATCCTAACATTGAGTTGATGAGAACTCATTTTAACTCAGAGT
Source organism: Capsicum annuum (assembly GCF_002878395.1). NCBI lineage: Eukaryota > Viridiplantae > Streptophyta > Magnoliopsida > Solanales > Solanaceae > Capsicum > Capsicum annuum. Next base: position 184,631,740 of record NC_061120.1, on the reverse strand, counting down.
GATCGATCGATGACTCGAGTTGGGATAAACGTAATACCAGCGCCATGCAATTGCAAAGGCTTGATTGGATTTGTAGTTGACCCTGCGAGCTCATTCGTTTATCCCTAGTTCCACCTTAATCAACTTAGGTACTATCACTATCCTAACATTGAGTTAATAATAACTTATTTCAACTTAGAGTAATCGATCAACGACTTGGGTCGGGATGAATGCAATACCAATGCCATGCAATTGCAAAGACTCGATTGGATTTGTAGTTGACCCAGTGAGCTCATTTATTCATCCCTAGTTCCACCTAAATCAATTTAGGTACTATCAATATCCTAACATTGAGTTGATAAGAACTCATTTCAACTCAGAGTGATCGATCGATGACTCAGGTCGGTATGAACGCAATACCAATACCATGCAATTGTAAAGACTCGATTGGATTTGTAGTTGACCCTGCGAGCTCATTCATTCATCCCTAGTTCTACCTAAATCAACTTAGGTTCTATCACTATCCTAATATTGAGTTGATGAGAACTCATTTTAACTCAGAGTGATCGATTGATGACTTGAGTCAGGATAAACGCAATACCAATGCCATACAATTGCAAAGACTCTATTGAATTTGTAGTTGACCCTGCGAGCTCATTCATTTATCCCTAGTTCCACCTAAATCAATTGCAATAAAATCTATTGCAACAAACGACTAAGCTGTTGAAAATTTTCAAACAGGTATATATATATGTTGCAACAGATGACATATATGATTTAATTATCAAATAGATATTTATATCTGTTGTTACAGATGACTGAGCTATTGAAATTTTTAAACAGATATTTATATCTGTTGTAATAGATGACATATCTGATTTTGTTAATTATCAAATGAACATTTTCATCTGTAGTCACAGATGACTGAATAGTTGAGATTTTTAAATAGATATTTATATGTGTTGTAACAGATAATTGAGCTGTTCGAATTTTTAAATAGTTATTTATATATGTTGCAACAGATAACATATCTGTTTGAAAATCTTTTTTCTCTTTTAATTTTCAAGCAAGAAGCTTCTGGTCCGAGTAGATAATATAAAGTAGTAGTACTTACTACTAAAGGTGGTAAAAAATATTTCTTGGATATCTCAAAAGTGAGTTTATTGAACCGTTTTGTCTTGTCTTTTCAATGTCAGTAGTCTTAGTCTTCCTCGTGCCCCTCAAATTATTAATGAAATTAATAAATATTAATTAATGAATATTGAAAACCACCACGTCTACGTACACATTATATTTATAGAAATTATCTCATCTCTTCCTTTAGCTGTAGTTTATTTTATTCAACTCTCATTTTTTTCTCTCTCCTCTTTAGGGTCACAACCTTTTTTCTCTTTTTTCTCTTCTCTTCTTATAAAGATCTTTTCGGATCTAAACCTATCCATGTCTTTCCTTGACTTAAATTTCTGTTTTGATCCCCTTTTTGATATTAAGGTATGGTTCATTATTGCTCTTTCATTCTCGTCTTCTTCTTTGTAAGTTATTTACATCTGTTTTTATATTTAATTACTATTTACCCATATCATATTTATTAATTTTTTTTAAGGAACTTGTAAGTGTTGAATAAACAATCCAAAAATTTTTATTACTATATGAGAAAAAAGTCATCTGTTGGGAGAAGCTTAAAAGCCTTGTTGGCAGTATCATTTTTTTTGTATGTATTTTATTTATTTCATTATTGTTGATGCAGTTATTGATGTTGTTGGTGGGTTTGGCGTTGTTGGAACTTGTGGTGTGGTGTTGTTGATGGTTCTGGAACAAAGGATGTTGCTTCTTTATTGTTGATAATGTTGTTGAAACAAATGTTGTTATTTCTTTTTTGTTGATGTTTATATTGTTGTTGATGTTACAACAAATAGAGAAACTGTTGGAACAAATAAAACTACCAGAAAGGCTAGTTTGATGTATTCCATCAGACTGCACATCTGTTGCAACAGATGGATAATGTTCTTTTTGTGACATTAATTTTTTTCCTCTTCTTTGTAGATATAAGGAACTGATAGTTGATCAACTTTTGACGGACTATCGCAAGAGGCTGCAGTAAAGATGGGATCGGAGGAATAAACTGCTTGCAGATAGAACCATTTTATATATGAGAGGTATGTATTACTGATAATGTTATCATAGAAACACACACAAAGTGCACTGATTTTGTGAATGATATTTTTACTGATTAGTCATAGATCGTTCAAACAAAATATCTGCAATTTTACAGTTAAGTTTGGTAGGTCCGAACTGATAAAGCTGAGGGACCATAAATATGGTTTTGATAGCCTGTTAAGATTTAATGTCGGTTATTGCTCATGTTTATTTGTCAAGCATTGTGAAGGGACCTAGTTTTTGTGTTATTGTAAAGAGATTCAATAGCGATTGGACTAACGACCCTTAGAGGGCCTTCAAAGCTTAGCACTGCATCTAACAAGAACGAAAAACTAATATAGTTATTGCCCTGGCCAAAATTTATATGGTTGGGTTGCTCACTTGGGGTGATGATTATATGCCAGAATATACGGTAGGAGAATGCTTTCGAAGAAAAATGGGTGGTTGATGGAAGACTATATCATCTGAGAGCTAATTGAAGAAGAGACGTAGGGTAGATACAATCTGGCCGGTGGAATTATCTTAACAGATGCGAGATCTAAATCAAGTGCAAATATGAAAGTGTATCCGATAATGTAATTTCATCTGTTGTGTCTCTTAAATAAAAATAATACATCTAAACACTTTTGTAGGGAGCTGCGTGGTCGGGATTATCACCTAGATAGAAAATAAAAGAAGACCAACAAAGAAGCCTCACGGGCATCGAGGTTGAAATGATGTACAGCAAGTCTAGAAAACTTATGCCAACAATAACTGCAGTTAAAATAAGGAATCTAAGCGAAGACAACAAATTTCTGAATTTTAAATTTCATCCCATGCTTTCTTGTTTATGTTTTCGATCAGGTCCACTGTCGTTGCCCTGATCGGAACCACAAACGAGATTGAAAGGCAAATAGAGTATCATTGCTTTCTTAGAAATATGGTTATAATTGATTATATTTTCTTGCCTTGACATGCTTTCAACATTCCTTGGAGAAGATCAAATGCTTGCTATAGTATATGAATCCCGATAATTTTCAAGCTTGCCTCCAACTTGTTAATTCTGTATTCAAGCTGGTCGTTGTCGTCTTCAAAGTTGGTAAGGAGTTCCTCGTCTCTTGCAAGATCAATCAGGAACATTACCTTCAAAGTTATGGCATTCTAGAAGCCCTTCAGAACACTTTCTTCAGAAGCCTTAAAGGATACATGGAGGGTCTCTGTGTTTGTTTTAGGTTAAAATTTGTTGATGCATGTTGAAGATGTGGTCCCAACAGTTGAACAACACACTTTTATCGAGCGTTGCTCCATGTATCTTGCTTAACCAATTTGATAAATTAGTAAGCATGGAGTTACGTAGCGTGTGATCTAAACCAACTCTACCAAGCCTATCAAACGTTACGTAACTCTAAGATTATTACTCTATCAAAAAAATATGACCGAGTTAGTGCACAAGTCGAACGAGCTCAATCTCTCAGCCTTTCTGCTAATCTCTCTTCTCCAATATAGATGACAAGATATCTGCTATGCAAAAGTCTACATCGTCGCCAGACATGTTTGCCTGGGAGCAATTCTTCTGAACATATCTGTTGATTTCTTCTGAAGAATTGCTCCCAGGAAAGCATGTCTGGCGATGGTGTAGAATTTTGCATAACAGATATTTTGTCATCTATATTGGAGAAGAGTGATCAGCAGAAAAGCTGACAGATTGGGCTTTTTTTATTTGTGCACTAACTCGAGCATATTGTTTTGATAGGGTAATGATCTCGGAGTTATGTAATGTTTAATAGGCTTGGTAGAGCCGGTTTAAATCACATGCTACGGAACTCCATGCTTACTAATTTATCAAATTGGTTGAGCAAGATTCATGGAGAAACGCCCGATAAAAGAGTGTTGTTCAACTGTTGGGACCACATCTTCAACTTGCCTCAATATATTTTGACCTAAAACAAACATAACGACCCTCCATGTATCCTTTAAGGCTTCTGAAGAAAGTGTTCTGAAGGGCTTCTAGAATTCTACAACTTTAAATGTAGTGTTCCTGATCGAGCTCACAAGACACGAGAAACTCTTTACCAACTTCAAAGACGGCAACGACCAGCTTGAATACAGAATCAACAAGCTGGAGGCAAGCTTCAAAATTATCGGGATTCATATATTACAGCAAACATCTGATCTTCTCCAAGGAATGTTGAAAGAATGCTAAGGCAAGAAAACACAATCAATTAATCCAGATTGCTAAGGAAGTAATTATACTCTATTTGCCTTTTAATCTCGTTTGTGGTTCCGATCAGGTCAACGGCAGTGGACCTGATCGAAAACACAAACAAGAAGGCATGGGATGAAATTTAAAATTCAAAAATTGTCGCCTTCGCTTAGTTTTCTTATTTTAATTACAGTTGTTGTTGGCGTAAGTTTTCTAGACTTGCTGAACATCATTTCTACCCTCGATGCCTGTGAGGCTGCTTTGTCGGTCTTCTCCTATTTTCTACCTAGATGATAATCCCGACCACGCAGCTCCCTAGCAAAGTGTTCAGATACATTATTTTTCTTTAAGAGACAAAACAGATGAAATTGCATTACCGAATACACTTTCATATTTGCACTTGATTCAGATTTCGCATCTGTTAAGATAATTCCATCGGCAGATTCGTTAGAAGTTTCTTTCTACCTTATGTCTCTTCTTCAATTAGCTCTCAGATGATATAGTCTTCCACCAACCACCCATTTTCCCTCGAAAGCATTTTCCTACCGCACCTTCTGGCATATAATCATCACTCCGAGCGAGCAATCCAACCATATAAATTTTGGCCAGGGCAATAACTATATTGGTTTTCCATTCTTGTTTGATGCAGTGCGAGGCTTCGAGGGCCCTCTAAGGGTCCAATGCACACTTAAAGTTAAGTCCAATCGCTATTGGTTCTCTACAGTGACGAAAAATATTGATCCCTTCTCAAAATTTGACACGCATAAACATGAGCACCAACCATCAGTAATTTGTAACAGTCTATTTGCACCATCTTCATAAGGTCCTCAGCCTTATCAATTTCGAACCCATCAAACTTAACGGTACAATGCAGGATCTTGTTTGAATGATCAATGCCTAATCAGTTAAAAACTGCATTCACAAAAACATTGTACTTTGTGTGTGTTGTCCCGGTAACCTTATCAGTAATACATACTTAACTCCCACACATATGATAGTGGATCCATCTGCATGCACCTTATTCTTCCTAGCCTATCTATGACTTAAATTGAATAAACAGATGACTAGCTTGTTGCAACAGATGACCCGTCTGTTTATATTGTCAAATAATTGGAGATATCTGTTACGACAGTTGATCAACCTGTTGCAGAAATCAAACAAATATATACACCTATTGCAAAAGATTGTCAGTATGTTCTAAGTTATCTAATAGAAAGAATATATTTTGCAGCAGATTACCCATCTGTTAGATTTATTTTAAAGCAGTTTTCTTTTCTTTCCGAGATACAATAATTTATAAATAGGTCCCTTCTTACAAATATGGATGATCCAGATTCGTATAAGAATATTCATATCGAGTCCTTGCTTGAACTTCAAAGATAGTTTGATGAACTCCAAAGAAATTTGGCTGACTTCGGAGCAAGGCTGCCGGATGAAAAATATTTGATTGACAATAATAATAGTAGTAATAATAATTAGGTAATTATTTTTATTTTAGAGATTATTTTTCTCCTTTTGTATATCAAATCTACCCAAGGGATTAAAAAATCTATGAACATTCATTTCATTTTATTGTCGACTTTGAATTTTTAATTCTTATTTAGTATTTAATAATAATCATTCTGTTTATTCCTTGTTCTCAACATGTTGACGGTTGGATGTAGGGATTGAGCAGTAATTTGTGTCAACAGTTAGAGATTAATCTGCTACAACAGATCTATCATATATTGCACGTGGCGGTTATTAATAAAAAAAGGTTATTGTTATTGAGAGGGTGAAAAGAAAAAGACATGACTTTCCGTTTTGATTATTCAATATGAAAAATGTTTCATAAATAAATAATAAGGAAATAAATGATAAACACAATTTATAACCACAATTTTAATAACTGATCATGACATTTCACCATTTTTTTTGAATTTATTTTTTAAATTATTTATTATATAATAAAATGGTTATTATTTTATTAAGGAATTTGAAAAGGTATTTTTTTTATTTATAAAATAAAAAAGTAAGCAAATTTGGATTAATGATATGATGATAGTAATTTTTTTTTTAAAAAAGTAGATTATATGTTGCAACAATTAAATTATCTGATGCAACAGGTTCACTATGGTTCAACAGATGATATATCTGTTATCATAGATGATTTATCTGATGCAATCTATATCAAGTCACAACTCAATAAAAATGGTTCTTGGAAAGAACTAATTAATAATAATAATCTGAAAAGTCATGGCTTATCACAATATTTCTTAATTTAATTAATTCATTACTTTTCACATTAATTAAAAACATAATTAATAAATGAAGGTGAACAGTTAGATTATATGTTGCAACAGATATGTTACTAATGCAACATATTTCATATTTGTTGCAACAGATAATATATCTGTTGTCACAGATGTGTTATCTGATGCAACAAATATAGAATCTATTGCCACAACTCAATAAAAATGGTTCTTCGAAAGATCTAATTAATAATAATAATTTAAAAATTCATGACTTATATCAAACTATTTATTTTCTTAATTTAATAAAAAATATAATTAATGTATGGAGGTGAATAGTCGTGCCTTTTTGCCTCTTATTCAAATTCAATCCTCTATAAATAGGTCCTTCCTTACTCAATCGTTCATTCAAATACACTCTATTTATTTATTGCATCTCGTCTTTCATATTACACTCTAGAAGATAAGATTATGGCTGACCCAGTGTGTGGGACGTTGCTTTTCTGCAAGACGCCGTGAATGAACTTTGGAATCAAGTTCGTGATCTGCATTGGGAACTGGAAGGAGTTAGATCAAGAATGCTTCGCGAGATACGCAGGCTGAGGAGGGCCTTGCTACTTCCGGTTGAAGATTGGCCGGCTGGCAATGATGATGTTGATAATAATAATAATAATTAGACTATTATTTTTCTTTTAGTCTATTATATGTATTTTTATTTGTTTTTGTTTAATAAATAAATTATGTTTGATTTTTGACATTTTAATCCATATTTAATTTTCATTCTGTCTATTATCTTCTCAATAAACATGTCAACGATTCGACGTAAAAAGGAATAATTTAGAATCCAGTAGCAATAGCAAGATTTATTTGTTAGGTTTATGGCAAGGGTTGATGTGTTGTTCAAAACAGATTACTCATGTTGCAACATATAAGAAGTTGATGCAACAGATGACTAGTTTGTTGCTTTGCTTGGCTCTGACATTTTAATTCGTATTCCATCCGTCTCAAATTATCCGTCCCAAATTGAGATGTCACATTGATTAAGAAAAATAATTAATAACATGTCTAGTTTACCATAACCCACTGATCAGTTGGTGGGACATTAGACGTGTTTGAAATAACCATTATTTGCTATTCAATCAAAATTTCATAAGAGAAGAAAGCTTTTAACGTCGGTCGGCGTATAGTCCCCCTATTAAATGATGTTTCCATTTTAATTTAAAGAAAAAGTTATTAATACAAATGGTAAAACATGAATTTTTTTAAATCTTTTCTAGATTAATGAAAAAGACAAGTAAAATGAGAAATCGAATTAGGAAATTTGGGATGGGTAATTGGACGTAAGGAATAATTTTGAATTCAGTAGCAATAGTAAGTGTTGAAAACATATTGGTTATCTGTTGGTTTTGTGGCAGGGGTTGATTTATGTTGTTTCAAACAGACTAATCATTCGTTGCAACAGATAATTAGTCTGGTGCAACAGATAAACATTCTGATGCAACAGATAATTAGTCTGGTGCAATAAATAAACATCCTGATACAACATATAATACGTCTGATGCAACAAATAATACGATGATGCAACAGATAAACAATCTGATGCAACAGATTACTATCTGATGCATCAGATGATTGATCTGTTTAAATTGCGAGCACTTATGCTAGATTTATAATCGAGGTTCTATCCATTGTTAGAAAAACAGAAGTGTACCCAGATGACAAATACGAATAAAAATCATAATTTTACTTACCAAAGTCACCTATGAAGTAATGCCAAAGTGGAAAGTGATGTAGTAAACAAAATTTGACCTAAGAAATTGATCAGATCGCAGCAGTAGCGCTGTACCAACAACAACAACAAATGGTTGACAAAAAGAAGATGAAGATGATAATGAAGTAGAAGATGATGATAATGAAGCAGAAGATGATGAATAAAGCAGCAGAAACAGAAACAATTAACAACAAAAATCACTAAGAGAGAGAAAATAACAATGGATGAGAAGAGAGAGAAAGACACCTTTTTCCCCCTCCGTTTCTCGTTATTTTAGGTATACATTGGGATCAAAGTGTAAATTTAAAAACTTGTGGATTATTTTCAAACTTCCCCAACTTTCTTAATCCATAATAAAGTAATTGTCACCTCCAACTAATAATTAAAACTTGTGTCACCTACACCTCATTTTAAAACTCTTTTATCACCTATGGCCCAAACCCCCAGGAAACATGTATATTTTGTTTTATACGTGATTTTACAAATAAAAATTATTTTGCTTTTCATAAAATAAAAAACTAACATATTTTTAGCCAAAAAAAATTGCTTTTGGTAAAATAAAAACTAACATACTTTTGGCAAAAAAAAAAATCTCAAAAAATATTTGTTACACCTAAAAAAATAATCGTAAATCCTACCATATATGCTAAACCGTGAAAATCAATAACCAAATGCATACTACCATAACTAATTTGATAATTTACTTTTTTATTTTTTCGCAACAAAATAATTAAAAATTTTCATATTTAGGTAATCTGTTTTTTGAGAAAAAATTTTTAGTCTTCTATAAATTGAGTTTTCTCCTACAACAATGTAATAACATCAGGTATATTCTTATAACTACTTTTTTTATGAGCTCTGAAGGTGTCTTCTATATCATACTGTTCTAATAACTCAATTATCATATTATTTTATTTTAATTTCTATTCTGTTCAAGTCTATATTGTTGATGATGAATGTTTGATCAGACTTTAAGAAATTTTTTGTGTTAAGGTTAGGTTTAATAATATCGTTCTAATATATCAATTATTATAGTTTTTATTTTGTTAGTATCTGTAGTTTTTCTACTTAATATAGGTGGTAGATGAACGTGTAGTCGGATTTTGATGATTTTTTGTAAAGGTTAGAATTTAATATATTTTTATATATATCGATTATTGTATTATTTTGTTGTATAGTTTACAGGTGGTAGATAAATAGCCAGTCAGATTTTGAAGAATTTTTATGTAAAGGTTTAAGATTAATCATATTATTTTTGTTATTATTTGTTTTGTGATAGTTCACGTCATAGGAGGCAATCAAGATATTAGCACTTCACGCATATTTGGATGCATAAAGCCGCCTATCTTCGATCTCTAAAGTTAATTGCTATTTTTTCAATAAATTATTTTTCTTTTATATATTCCATGTCGATTGATGACTTGATATGAAACACACGTGCAATGCACGTATACTTGACTAGTATGTATATATAAACATATAGGACACAAAATCTGTTTAATAAAAATGACAACTATATACATATACATATAGGTAATCAAAATACTGAAAATGTATTGTATGAATGTGAAAAAATACTGAAAAAAAGATCATTTTTGAAGTATTGTATGTAAATAACAATACATATCCGGGTAAATGTATAATAAAAAAAAGATATAATTACATTACAAATAACTAATACATGTAAATTTACGTATATGTACTTGCCAAATTTTTTAATGTAAATATATATGTATTTGATTTCAATAAAAGATGTATTTTCATATGTGTTATGAAAGATATATGTATAGATCGGCATAAAATACATATACAAAGCTAAAAAAATATGAAAACTACATATAACGGCCTGTGAATACATATGCAGACCTATAAAATACATATGCGAAGCATAAAAATACATATGCAGAAACTGAAGAATACAGTTAAAATACATATGTACACCTGTAATGTCCAACTAAATTTGAGTTTTTTAAATAATCTTTTTTAAAATCCAACTATTATAAATGAGATATTAAACATAAAACTAAAATTTAAACATTTAAATTAATTTGATTCATCATCAATAATCAAAATATAACTGACAAATTCTAAAGAACTTTCGACATGCTACCTGAAATTAATATGTGAAACTTAAGAATTATTCAACGACGTCTCTGTCAACCTACAGTTAACTGTTGTCAAATACAAAATATTCAAAAAAGTATCAAACTTCTAACACTTCAGTATCTTCTGTTATCCCGATTTTCCTACCAGGCCTCATTGGTGCTTCATCATCACTTCTTGCCTTATTTTCTTCTTTTCTCAAACCATAATTTCACAAAAGTAAAGCATATCTTGTGCGAAGAAGATTCAGGTCGAAGTCAAAATAAGGAACATTTTCACCATAAGTAAGACACTCAATATATTTGATCATATACAATCCAGAATTCATGCAAAATACATTTAGTAATAAATTAGTATCTATTATAAAATGAATATACAATACATACATGTTATATGTATATTCAGTACTTATAAGCTTCCACTTGGTTGTATCGCTCTTCAATATTGTTGAATGTGACATCCTATATGTGGTGCAAACTTTGAAAGTACTGTTGCCATAAATATTCGATCACGAGGAGCCTACAAACCAAAAAAATTGTTAAAATCTATATTACTTGTTCTTCTCACAAAAAAAATACAAATACATAGCATGCATATATTTCCTATAACATCATATATATTACATTACAACAAATACATATATCACTCCATATGTATTTTTAGAATACATGTCTATTCCAGAATACATAAATAAACTCATATGTATTTATAAAATACACATCATAGTAATATTGAACAAACAAATATAAATGCATATATCAAATAAATATCTTAACATTGACTGTTGACATCCAATTTTGGCTCGCTCTATTTCTTTGAATTATTTTTTTTCGGTGCTCCTCGACCTTAAATAATTCTTCAAAATAAATTCGTATTTTTATTTTTATGAATTTTGAAAATAATAAAAAAAGAGTATTTATTTTCCTATCATATGGTAAAATACTTTAATTAAATATAACTAATTATTTCAAAAAAATAAATCTTTTTGATAATCGTATTCACGTTTTTTCTAAAAATAAAATTTAGACGATATATGTGACTATATATATTTTCATAATATATACATTTTATTACGTGCATGTGTATATTTTGTTATAATCTCGTATATAATTATTAATATAATATATTATAATCTCATATATGCCTATGTTTCAATTCTGTTCTTGTTGTACGTATATATTGTTAGTGTTATATAAAAAAAATTATAAATTATTAAATCATTTGCGTATACTAAATTTTTTATATAATTTATATATGTTAGACTAAAAATAATTTTAGGGTAGCAGGGAGCATTGACGAAATTAATTTCAGTAGAAAAAGAGTATTTGGGCCAACGATAACTTCATTTCAATTTTTCATTTCACCTAAACCCAATTCTTATTTATAAGTGGAATCTTAGTAGTTTAATTAGTTAGTTACCTGAACTCCTACCTTGTTGGTGAGGGTTCGATTCCTCACATTGTAATTCCCCCTCCCCCAATTTAAAAAAAATGAAAAGAATCTTATTTATAAACTTTAGAAGTCCAAAAATTAACCCGAAACTCGAAACAATTCTAAAATCTGCTTCACCATTCCACACAAATTGATCTAGTCCGTTAAATTATTTCTAGTCTGATAAGTTTCAAAATCTCTAATTATTTTTATATTATAATTTATTATTTTCTTTTATTCTTAAATTAAATCTGAACCGTCCGATCAAACGATCGGTCGGTTCAAACTATACGGAACATAATCAGCCCATTATATGGCTTTTCCCACTTCCAATAAACCAAATACACGTAATACTCCCTTCAAAAAAAAAAAAAGGAACCACCAACAGTTGATCTTCTCTCTTCTCCCTCTCCACCATCACTAACACTATCCTAATTCCCACTACCGCCATAGCCTGCAAGGTTTCACCCAACCCATCACAAATCAGCCCGTGAAACCGGGGAAGTCAGAGAACAGTTCGATTTTGTGTGTAAACTGAAAACTTCTTGAATGCAAGAGGTCGAAGATTGAAATGGGGGGAGGTTTCAAATTTCAAATTTCTTCTCCTTTTATCATTTTTTTATTTTGAGGTTTAAAATCCGGACTTTAGAGTCCGAATTTGCGACTATAAAGGGGTGTTCTTCAACCCCAGAGAGGACAAGGAAGAGAGCAGGGAATTTTTTTTAAAAAAAGAACAAACAAGTCGAGAAACAGTGAACAGTGAAACAAGGGGTCGAAAATTGGGGATTTTGGGGGGTTTTCAAAAAATCGGGGAAAAAGGGGAGTTGAAGGTCAAGAAATCAAGTGAAAAGGCTTCAACAAGTCGAAAAGCTCCGAGCAGGTTGTATAAAGGTCCCAAAGTTGAGTTGTCACCGAAAAACTCTTGGACGTTGGAGCCTCAGTTTCGCTGCCCCACACAAGATAAATTTTATCCCTTCTAATTACGTTATATTTAATTTTGGTGGTTTGCCAATCGTTTTGAGTTAGCCATTCTCGTTTCCCCAATTATGAATGTAAATATAAAATAAAATGATGTCTGGTCATTCGATTTCGTCTACATTGTATGAGTTGTTTATGAAATATTGTTTTTTGTAATCGGGTTCGAATAAAAATTAATAGATTTTTGATGATTCCAATTGAGCGGGCTGTTTTGTTTTATTAGTCAGGAATGTGAACTAGAAGTGGTGGTTCTCGCGTCATTAGGATTTACACATGTTTAACAGTACGTTGGTGGATTTATCTTTAATTAGCTTGAAACAAACTCTACGAAGTTCTAAGTTTTTTTACGTTGTGTGTTTGATGGACTGTTTGAGGTCATTTTGATGTCGATTTGGATACTTTAACGTGGTAAGGATGGTTTGAATATGTATATGTCTTGCCTGCAACATGTTGATTGCTTCATCTTATCACAGAAGGGTTCTTTAAAAGCTTTAAAATTTCACAGAAGCTCGCTTCCGATCATGGAATAATGTAACTTCTCCCTTTGCTTGAACATTTAAATATGGCAATATATTGATACTGTTTTGAAATAGCAGATAGTCCTTTACTTAAACGTGATTTTGACCTCTAACTTAACGTGAAAATAGGTTATCAAGGTTCGTCTTTCATCACTGCATCTAGTTATATACTACATCAAAATGAGAAAATCAACCAGCATACTAAGAAAAACAGAATAAGATGTATTCGCCATAACGGTTGTAGAAAATTGGAAGTTGAGGAATATAGTTTTTGTACTAGTACTATATGTTTGTTTTCTGTGTTTGATGATCCCAAAATTTTCATGAAATTAAACATGAATCTCAAGGGTTGTTGCTTTTTTAGTTTTTGTGCGGAAAAATCATAGGCTAAACAAACAGGGGGGTTTAAAAAGGAAAATCTCAGCTAATACGTGACTGTATGTGTTTTGTGTTGACAACCCATGTAAACTCGAGTGCCAAAATTTTGAGATCCGGCTATAAAAATAAAATAATTTCTTTCTCATGTTTGGTTCACCAGTACTTCCGTTTGCAAGTAGTAACGTTCGAGGGGAGTGGTTGGTTTGGTTGTCTCGGCAATGATCTGAGCTCCTATTCCCTCCTGTTGTTCTTGGTTTGATTATTGAGCTTTTACCTTAAGAATAGATGCAGTTTGTAGTATACTCGATAGAAAATTGTTGCCTGATATTTAAGGAATTTTCTCCATCTCACTTTTATATCGGATATATACAACGTTATTATTTCTTTGGATTTTCCAGTTCTTTGAATTTGCTTATGGTGTAGTAATCTTAACATGAGTCCTGCATTTTATTTCTTTTATTTATTTATCAATCTTCCATGATGTATGAATAAAAATCATGAATCTGTAGATTAATATATATATATATATATATATATGTCGTCAGTCATGTAGTATATATTTGCTAGGATTTTTTTTTTTGGTTAAGAAGATGCATAAACTAATAGAAACCAAATGTATAGGATTAATTCAGATTAAGTACAAAAGATATGGGATCATTCCCCTCAATAGAGTTTGTAGAGATTTTGCAACTCCTAACAAAAAGAGTTCCGGCAATGTCTGTTGTGCACACATTGGTGGAACTTCAAAAATACTAGTATCTAGGTCTACTGCAGATGCTGCTCCTTTCCTTGCCATTGCATCTGCAACCCCATTCTGCTCTCTAAAATAATGGATCACCGGTGAGTTTCCGATTCTTCCTAGTCTTGACCTGCATTCATCAATGATAGCATTATAATGTAAGTTACCTGACTGAAGCATAGAGATAACTTCAGTGGAATCGATGTTGATTTCAACAGGTGTAAGATGGTGATCCTCAACAATTTGAAGTCCTTCTCTAAGGGCTAACAGTTCCATCTGATTATTTGTAGCCCATTGAAAGCTTTTGGAGAAACCCAAGACCCAACCTTCTAAAGCATTCTGGATTATTCCACAAATCCCCCACCCTTACCAGGATTACCAAGACAAGAACCATCAGTGTTGAGCTTGTAATGATTGGGGGGAGGGGGAGTCCAACCTACAGAAATTTGGGAGGTGGTGGTGTGAGCCAAAGGGCTACACACTGCGAGTCTGTATTCAACAGCCTCTACATAAGCTTGGGAAAAGCAAGGCTTATCCTTTTTCTTGTCAAATGAGTTGTGATTTCAAGAGTAGAAGGGTATGCCAATCTAGCATAGGGTCGAACTTCTTATGTCTAAATTTTGATCGGATATCACACTAACGTTCAAGGTAGAGATCACTGATGGAGATGGAGGGGCTCCCATGGATCTTAAAAATGAGCATAAACCAGAACTCCAAGGTGATGGGGTACTCAAAAAGGAGGTGAATGATATCTTTCAAAGGGTGATTGCAGATATCACAGTGAGGGGAAATAGGAATTCCCATTTTTTGCAGAACAACTTTGGTAAGGAGGCTATTGTGGTGAGCTAACCAAAGGAAAGACTTAATCTTGGGAGGAAACTGAATTTTCCAAATCCAGCCAAAAGTTGCTATTTAATTTAGACACAATAGCCTTGGTTAGATTGGAGATGAAGTTGTAGGTACTTTTACTGAAGTACATCCCATTAATGGTAAGGCTCCAGATCATTTTATCGTTCTGAAGTCTGGGATTGTGATGGAAGGAGGTTTGGATACCATTGATGATATGATTGGGGAGTTGAGGAGATAGTCTGGATAAATCCTAGGCCTCATCCCTCCAGATATCAGAAACTCTGAGTCTAGATTGGTCCAAGCTTAGGGGGCCCTCAATTAAACTACTCAGGGGTTCAAGGTTGGGGATCCATTTATCAAACCAGAAGCTAACATTGGTCTCTTTGTGAATTATCCATTTGGCTCTAAGGAGATAGTTTTTCCAACCTTGAGAAATATTCCTCCAGGTCCTAGAGGCATTGGGTTTGGAGAGGGGTCCCCGTATTTAGATCTCAGAAGCTGCCTCCAGAGGTTGTCTTTACTTTAGGAGAATCTCCAAGCCAGACCTATGAGCATAGTATCATTCCTAATTTTTGCTTTGTGGAGGCCTAATCCATCGATTTTCTTAGGCTTAGTTAAGGTGTCCCAACTAACCATATGTAGTTTTTCTTTTCAAGAGTAGATCCCCACATGAAATTCCTTTGAATTCTGTAAATAAGCTTCAGGATTCTATTTGGGAGACCTATGAACTGCATGACATGAGTGGGGATATTGCTGAGAGAAGACTTGGTAAGGGTGACCCTGCCAGAGAGATTCATGAATTTAATTTTTCCACCCATCCATCTTGTTGTTCAGATTGTCAATAATGAAGTGGAAATCATTATTATAGGATTGGGACAGGAGGATTGGGAAGCCAAGGTACTTCCCAAAGGTTTCTCTAGCTTGTATTGAGAGGATAGTAACTATCTGGTCTTTGACTTGAGTTTTGCAGTTACTAGAGTAGACAATTTTGGATTTGGTATGGTTGATCTTCTAACCAGAGTGGAGATTGAAGGAGTTAAGGACTCTATTTATGGTGGAAACACTGTTGGTATTGGCTTCAAAGAAGAGGGTGAGGTCATCAACAAAGAACAACTTTTGGCACCTTTAAGGATACCAATAACTTTTTCATTTCCTTGTTGTTCTCTTGCAGAGCCTCAATAGTTTTGTATTTCTCCAGCATTTCTACCTCTATTTAGAGAGAGGAGGGGGCCTGGGAGGGAAATAGTGTTGTCATTAGGGGTTGATCCCCAGAGGCCTTTACAAAAGCTGGGCCTTCTTTCAGCAGTTCTGGCCTTCTCGAAGGGTAAAAAGGGAGACTCGGAGCTATATTGTTCAGTTTCTCCGAGATTATAACAGGGTTGATGGTGGTTTGATGAGTCTGGTTGACAATGCTCATAAGAGTTGTCATCCATAGATTCTGGCCGTATTGAAGCAAGCCCTGATTCAAGCCTTCTATCACTAGTTGCGCCAAGTAATGGGTTTTTTGAATTAGTAGTATGAGTGGTTGACCGTTCCATGATAGTTTCAGGGGAATCACTTGTTGAGACGGACATAGTTCCAACCAGGATGTTCGATGATGGGTCATTTCTAGTGGCTTTATAGTGAAGATGACTTGAACTGGTTGATTCCTGGGAGTGTCCATTGGATTTCTTTTCGTTGTTGCTAGTTTCCATTGGAGTAGTGGAATAACTAGTACCAGGAATGGAATCTTTAGAGGAGGCTTTTGGAATACCTGCACAGCTCTGATCATTGCACTTTTGGTGTGCATTTAATACACCACACTTAGACTTGACAGTCAAGTGATTGATGAGAGCCAGCAAAACGCTAGCTTGGAGTGCTGGTGTTTGGATTTTAGATGAAAAGTAAGAGAGTTTGGAGAAGACTTAACTGACTCTTTTTCCAATGAAGAGGTAGAAGCAGAATTATTTGGACAATCGGGTTGGGAGTTTAATTCCAACCTATTGGGCTGCGCAATAATATTATTGTTGGGTTGGGAAATATTTGGGCCTAGCAGAGTAATAAAGTGTTTACTTGTTTCATTGAGGGGCGTTTTCTTATTATGGGAATGGGCCTTTTGTTTAGATTTAAAAAGTTGATGAGAAAGCCTAGAGTAAACACTAAATTGTCGACCCGACCCACTAAGACTTTCGTCTACGTTAGTAGCTATCTTGCCCTTACCCTTTTTGTTGCTAGGCGGAGGGCTTTGGTGGTCAGCTTTAGCTTAATCCGAGATGAGGGGGTTGAGGAACATACCTGAGGTTGGATCAAAATTTTAACTTTGGTCTGCTGGTTCTGAAATGTACCTTGTTTGAGAGGACCTTTTCTTCTACGGTTGAAGGACACTATATTTCATTCATCGGTTGGAGATTTACCTGGGATCGGGGATTGAATTTGCTTAGGGGTCCGCACGTCTTGAGTGGTAGTACAATCCCAATTTTCCACAACCATTACATAGAAATCCTTCACCCTCATAGTGAAGTTGTTGCTGATGGGTACCGATCGTGACTGAAGATTTTAATGGAGTATCCTTTGGTACTTGGACACATATCCGGGCGTACCTTCCTCGAAGAGTGGTGGAGGTGCAAGCGTCTATTTTTAGAAGCCAGCCAATTTTTTGCCCAACCTTCTGCAATAGTATGGAGTCATAAAACTCCGTGGGAAGTTGGGGCAAACGAACCCAAATTGCCGTGGTTTCGATCTGGGAGTCTTTGGGGGCAAAATTTGGTTCCCAAACTTTAATTGACAGATATGCTCTAGCCACGAACCACGGTCCCTGGTGAATAATTTTCCCTTGCGATTCTTCACTAGTGAATTTAACTGTAAAAAACTCAAATCCTAAATCTATGAGAGAGAAATTGGTCTTCAGTTTCTGCAGATCTGTTAATTTCTTCTTTAGATAGATATGGTTGAGTTTTTTCCCCACTAATTTGATGATAATTGAGAACTTCTACGGCGCATATATGCGTTGTTTATCTTCCTGAGACAGGTGAATTGCTTCACTCGTGTCCCGCAGGTTCTCACCATCGAGGGGATTCAACAGATAAAAGATCAGATTGAGAGGGGTGAGGTATTGAACCTTTTTACAATTTCAACAAAGAGTGCTCGCATAGGGGGGTCTATCACCATTTGGGTGTTTAAATCTGAGGGTTCTGGTGGAGTGGTGGTGTTAGACGGAGGGGAGGTTGTTTCCAGTGAAGACATGGGTAGAGTGTTGAGGGGGTCTTTCTTACTCTAAAAAATGTTCAACAACATGACTTTTATTTGCTAGGATTCATTACTACATGAAAATATGTTTAGAATACATTGTGTTGATTCCCTTTAACATGATGAAGAGACTATACTTAACAATTTTTATTTTCTTTCAATTGAATTTACTTGAAGTCTCGCGCTAATATTCCGTCGAAATATAGTCTAGTCCAATTTGATTCAAGTTTATTACTCCCCTAAGTTTAAAAGGAAATAAGGAATATCTATTTGCCGAATAGTAATATTCTATTTGAGAATAGTCTTTCGTGTAGAATATGTTCTTCATCTGCACATGAGTAAGGGCTAAGTACAAGATATTTATTTTGATGTGTTTTCATGTTGAGTTTATTGTGTTTACTGTATACCTTTCTTTCTAATTATGAAGTTATATGCCTTCTCTATTTTCTTTTCCTTATTTCACATGTACACCCGGGAGTTGGAATTTCAATTGAAATTCATCTTGATCCAATTATCGGGTCAATTGCTACTAGGATCGCAAAAGCCTCGGAGTCCCGCAAATTAAGAGCCCCAAACTCCTAAACGGAACCTAATACTCTTTATCGTCTTTAGATTCAATTTATATTTGTCGTATTGAGTTTTTAGTAACTGACACTTGTTGTTTGTTTTGTTGAAGATAGCTTTACTTGATTATTAAATTTATGTTGTCGATCTCCCAACTTTTTTTTTTTGCAAAATAAAACACGCTTAATTAACTTTGCGAGATATATTTATATATGTGCTACAATATACAAGGTATTTTTGTATCATCATTATTTATCCTAATTTATCACTATTATTTATATGTTATTTCAACCGTATATCCACATTCTGCTATTAAATTTATTTACTTATTTTTAACTATATTTTTTCTTTAAAAAAAACTCTCAAAAAAATAAATAAATGAACATTGCCATATTTTTATACACACTAGTCTATTTTAATCAAGAATTCGTGTATCTTGATGCCATATATATTATTTTGCAATAAATACATCTTTGTAAATTTACTCTTGAACATAAATTACTTTTCTTATTTTAGGCATGAATAATAATATTATAAGAAAAAATAAATTTTCACATGCTCTTAAAATCATAATTTCTTTACTTAGTCACTAATTTGATAATATATCCATCATTATGCGTTACTAAATTTTACATTTTCATAAAATTATAAGCCATTGAATTTTGTAAAGTGCCAATATCGAATTTTTACTCTCTCATTTTCATGCATATATATTCTACAATAAACTTTATCCTTGTATATTGTGGTAGTGTATTTTATATACTTCAATTTTTTTTTTCAAACTAATAAAGTTATATTTTATCACTATCTTTAGCAAATAACGAAACAATATTTTCCTAAACTGAGTTTAAAGACTATCTTCGGATAGGCTCTGAGGGGTGTCTAACACCTTCCCCTCTAGTAATCAAAATCTTTACTCAGAATCTCAAAATATTTTCGACAGACTAAAACAGAGTTGTACAAAAATGATTTTTTTTTAATTTTCCTACAAAGTTAGGTGACAATTCTAAAAAATGATTTTTAAAATCCGAGAGTCACGACAAGCCTCCACATATTGTGTGTTGCTTCCACCGGTTCATAATAGGACGCGACATTGACAAATACAACTAATGTCAACTCATGTCTTAACAGTAACAAATACATATCTTAACAGTAACAAATACAATTACATATCTTAACAGTAGCAATACATATCTTAACAGTAACAAATACAACTCCATGCATATACATATGATTGAACAACACAAAATACATACTGCGTATCTTAAATAATAAAAAAATAATACTACAAATACATATGTTACCAACTGAAAAACAAATATAACCATAATCATATGTATATTAAAAAATACATATACCTGCAGATGACCTATAATCTATACAAATACAAATACCTCTGTCACTTTTTCTTCTTCGAATTAATATTCAGATGAATTTTGCTCAACAAGACTTGTTATTTTACTTGACTTTTCAATTTCATCTTTCTCTTTTTCATAGATTTTTGCATTTTTTGAGATTTTGAAGATGAAAATTTTCTCAATAATTTTCGTTTCATAATTTCTGCAATCTTTCAACAAATAAATTCATAACCCCACCCCCAGTCCCCCCATAAAACATAATTTTGAATTTAGTAATTAAAAATTCTTACTTGTAACTACAATCAAACCATCAATCAACAAATTAGTTAGAAATATTCATAGGTCAGAAAATTTAGTGAACATCATACACTAAATCAACAATAAGGTACACAAGAATTTGAAGCCAATGAAAGCATTAATCATTCCCACAGAACTCTTCCGATACATATGAAAAATCGTTTTAAAAAAGATTGCTCCCTTTCTTGTATGAACAAAAGATTTTTGAACTGTGAAATTTCCTCCACCCGAAAAAACACAAATTAGGCCATACCCACCAAGCCACAACTGAATCAATAACGAAGAAAAAAACACAAACAAGAAAATAGGGGAAGACTTCATGCCCAATAATTAACTACATTATAAAAAATAAAAATAAAAAGAATACTTGATTTCTACCGTCTCAGACAAAAAAATTTTCAAAAAAAAAATAAAAAATGAACAATGGAGAACCAAAAAAAATATATCTATAATATATTAAAAGTGTGAAAATCCTTAGAAAAGTGGTTTGAACTTTTTGTTCTTCATTAAAAGACTCCGCAATAGATAAAATTGCCTTTTTACAATTTTCCTTTAATTTATAATATTGAATATTAACTATAATAAATATATAAGAAAATTAAATGGAAAAAATTTTCTACTTTTAGTTGAATTCCTATATTTATGACATTATTTTGTTAAAGAAATCCAACTTCAAAGAAATTATTACGTAAATTTTTTTTATTAACGTAAACTTCTAAATATTTTAGAAAAATTGTTGAAACTATTTTATATAAACTAGGTTAAGATTACTAAAAGAAGAAGAAAAAAAATTATTGCAAAAAATATACATTCCAATTAAAAAAGGGTATTTGGACTTTCCAAAACAAGAAAAAAAGGTTCTGTATTTTTAGGTTAGGACTTTATTCCTTTTTTATACTATTTTAATTTAGGAGTCATTATATTTTTTTTTTTAATTTTAGAATTTATTTTTTAGGTTTATGAATATCTTATTTGGGTAATAAAATTTTGTGACCGTAGCTTTGTTATTGGATAACTTTGTGGTTTTTGGATTTCAAAATTCTATTTATATTACGTTTTGATTCTATTGATCATAATTAACAAATCATCCTTTTATGTTATAAATAGTTTTGTTATTGAATCTCTAATATAATATGTTGATTTAATCTTCAGGTTTTTAAATTTTCTTTTTTGTTACGTTGATTTTATTGATCA
>NC_061120.1:184562427-184606786 GCF_002878395.1 Capsicum annuum | reverse complement strand
GTTTGTCTAATGCAATTTAATTTTAAAGATGAGTCAAAATTGACTCTTGAAAAATAAAAAATACCACCAAAATTAAAATGAGAGGAGTATAATTTACAAAATCAAAATAAATATCCCTATCCATAGATTCTTTACGGCAGTACCAATCATTATTCTTCACATGAAAGAATCGTATGATGTAATGATTAACATGTTAAAGATGAGAAAAAATTGACTCTCAAAAAATTAAAAATACCAAAAAAATTAAAATAAAAAGAGTATAATTTAAAAAATTAAAAGAAATATTTCTACCCATAGATTCTTTACGACTTTACCAATCATAGTTCTTCATGTGAAAGAAATCGTATGATGTGATGATTAACATGTTCTTCCTATGTATGCTAATGTAATGAAGAAGAGATAAAATAACCTTGAATAAGAATTTTCATAAAACAAAACATGAATTTATATAGGCAAAATGGAGGAATACCATAAGATATTCATAAATTTATAAATTAAATTTTGGGGTGGTTACGAACATTAAAAAATAAGAGTTATAAATATTATTAAGAGCATAACAATAGAGAATACAATAAACATGGATGAATATTTTTGTAACTCATAAGATATAATTTTAGTTTCTAGTAAAACATTTAGAGGAAAACATAGGAGAGAAAAATCTCCAATATTTGAGAAAAAAAGATAAATAGGTTTTCTTTCATCTAAGAGGCATCAAAATATTACTTAGCTATATATATATATATATATATATATATATATATATCTCAAATATTTGATAAAAAAAGATAAATAGGTTTTCTTTCATCTAAGAGGCCTCAACATATTACTTAGCCTTCTTTTTATATATATATTATAAATTTTCAACCTCCCATTAAATTAAAATCTATTTAAATAGTATTTAAATTTAATTAAACGTTGGGGATATCAGAAGTTTAGTAGTTCAACTTTAATTTAGTCCTTTGTTATTCACATACTTATCAACTTCATTTACATGTTAGCCTTTTCATTGCTAAATAATTATTTGGAGAGTTAGAAGAGTTGTATTAAGCAATTAAATGTAGGCTAAAATTAGGAGTTACAAATGCATGAAGGAAACGTTGGAATACAAATTAGATTATCTATATTTACATCTATATCTATAATAAATATTTATAATTTATAATATAATAATATAATCTATAATCTATATCTATATCTATATCTATATCTATATCTATTATATATTAAAAGTGTGAAGATCCTTAAAAAAGTGATTTGAACTTTTTGCTCTTCATTAAAAGACTCTGCAATAGATAAAATTGTCTTTTTACAATTTTCCTTTAATTTATAATATTGAATATTAACTATAATAAATATATAAGAAAATTAAATGGAGAAGATTTTCTCTTTTTAGTTGAATTCCTATATTTATGGCAATATTTTGTTAAAGAAATCTAACTTCAAAGAAATTATTATGTAAAATTTTTTTATTAAGGTAAAATTTGAAATATTTTAGAAAAATTATTGAAACTATTTTATATAAAATAGGTTAAGATTTCTAAAAGAAGAGAAAAAAAATTCTTGCAAAAACTATACACAATGCGTGATTTTTTCCAATTAAAAAAGGGTATTTGGACTTTCCAAAACAAGAAAAAAAGGTTCTGTATTTTTAGGTCAGGACTTTAAGGTTAGGACTTAATTCTTTTGTTATAGTATTTTAATTTAGGAGTTATTATATTTTTTTTTTCAATTTTAGAACGTCTTTGTTTATGAATATCTTATTTGGGTAATAAAATTTTGTGAGATAACTTTGTGGTTTCTGGATTTTAAAATTCTATTTATATTACGTTTTGATTTTATTGATCATAATTAACAAATCATCCTTTTATGTTATAAATAGTTTTGTTATTGAATCTCTAATATAATATGTTGATTTAATTTTCAGGTTTTTAAATTTTCTTTTTTGTTATGTAGATTTTATTGATAAAGAATAACGAAACATCTTTTCATGTTTGTATGTAATTTTCATTATTGAATCTACAACGTAACGTTGTTGTTTCTAGGTTTTAAATTTCCTTTTATATTACATTGTATTTATTGATCATGAATAATAAGCTTTCGTTATTGAGTAACTTTGTGATTTCTACTCAAACAATAAGTTTATGAAGTTTTGTGTAAAGATTAAGTTTGATTGTATTATTTTGATATTTTTATTATCATATTATTTTATTGTAGTTTATATGTGATAGATAAATGTCAGTCGACTTTGAAAATTTTTTTAGGTAAAAGTTAGGTTTAATTGTATTGTTTTGATCTCTGTTTTGAAAATTTATTTTGTGTGTATAAAGTTTAGGTTTAGTTGCATTATTATGATATCTCTATTATTATCATATTTTTTTTATTATAGTTTATGGGTAGTAGATGAATAACAATCGACTTTGAGAAATTATTTTTTGTAGGGGTCAGATTTAATTGTATTGTTTTGATATTTCTATCATCATTGTTGTAGTTTAAAAGTGGTAGATAAATTTTGATTGGCTTTGAGATTTTTTTTTGGTAAATATTAAGTTTAATTAAATATCTTCTCTATTTTTACATATTCAAAAGATATTAAATCTAATTATTATATTCTTCTTTATTATTTAAATTAATATCCTATTTAGCGTAATATTTGAACTCATTAAAATGAGGTACACGCACGAGGCACGTACACTTAAACTAGTAAATATAAAATATATAGAATATGTGGAAGAGATAACATGCAATAACTATAAATTGATACTTACCTTATTTTATGGAGCACAATCTCAATCTATAATGTGAGGAAAATATGAGAAAAATACAAAAAATTGGAATGAAAATCTGCAAAATATGCACTATTTGAAAAATAAATAAATAAAAAATAAAGTAAGATAGGAAAGAGGTAAAGTGTTGGAGTGAAAATAGGAGAGGTTACCAAGAAACAAGCGTGTGTGTAGTGTCCTGCCAAAATAATGTTACTTTTGCTATAAACTGCAATGTTGATAAAATGTTACTATTTATTGTAATTATAGTCTTAAGTATGCCACTTTCTGTAAATTTTACTTAAAAAAATATGTTAAATAATATATAAAATAAAATAAATTAACAAATGAGTGTGAACAAGCCTCAATTATTTTTTGTTTTTCACCCGGTGTTCGATACCTATATTGGAGCCCCGACTAATCAGGATCGCACACTGCAGGGCCATTCTGAGGATGACGCTTCCAAAAGGATTTTGCACACTGCAGGGCCATTCTGAGGATGACGCTTCCAAAAGGATTTTCTCCATATCCAGAGGTCAAATCCGAGACCTCTAGTTAAGGGTGAAATATTTCCACCACTACACCACAACTTATGTTGGTCAAACTTGAAGGTTATGATATATTAAGTTTCGCAATGCTACAGTATCTTTTGAATTTAAAACAATATCACAGTGTATATTCCAACTGATTTATTTTCATATACTGACAATATATTGTTTATTAATAATGATTTAATGATTCTGTATAAAACTTTTCTCTCAAAACAATTAGAATGACAGATACAAACTAGAAACTCTTTTCAATTGAATAAGATATCACATAATAAGTCATATTAATTAATAAAATGTCTCGAACATTATAGCTTTAAAAACTCTAGAAATATTGTATAAAAATTAGGTGATAGGGATAAAATTTTTTTCAGTTTTTTCTTTAAAAAATATTTTTGTTCCAATAACTTTGCAAAGTTGTTCGACAACTTTAATAGTTGTTCGACAATTTTGCGAAGTTGTTCAACAATTATCAAAGTTGTTCGACAACTTTGCCAAATTGTTCAAAAACTGTGCGAAGTTGTTCGACAACTATGCGGAGTTGTTCAACAACTATGCAAAGTTGTTGAGACAACTAATGCAGTTGTCGAACAACTGTCCTAGTTATTTAAGCGACTTTATTTTTTTAACTTAATAATATTGTGGGATCCACTTATCCCTTTTTTTAGTTAATGACTTGGGAGGGTCTATGAACTCATTTTTCTCGTATAAATATATCACTGAACAAATACGGAAAGTTTAGTAGTACCTAATAGAAATAAGTGATAATTAATTATATATATGATATCCAATATGATAAAAGTATCAAATCTTTGTTTCTGAACTTTGTCCAATAATTTGACAGTCGAAGTTGACACTTCAATTTTTGTTCCTGTATCATCTTATCAATTACGAAAGTGAAGATTTATAACCTTATATTTTGTAGTAACTGTTCACAATTAGAGGCACTATGACTGTAAAATTTTATATTAGAACTTGATGATGCTATTACCAAGCCATTGAAATTTACCATATTTATTCTATGAGATGAGAATGAAAAACACTCTAAAAATATCAAACTCATAAATCAAGTATTTTATTATCAAAGAAAAAATTCAAAATAAAAGATGTCAACTAATACGATCCTATATTCTAAATATATTAATAAAAATTTGTAATTTATAAAAAGGAGTTATTTTATGCAACTAATGAATATTTCATTAAAAATTAGTGTTATGAAATTATTGGGCCAAATAGAAAGATGTTAAATAATGGGGAAATAACACAAATGTCAGCTCGCTCAAATATTTTTACTAATATAACCATTGATTTGGGAATTCCAATAGATTGCCATTTAGGCTTTTCTGTTGCTACTACCCCTTATTTTTGGTCTTTTCTATATTTATTGTTTAATTTTTAATGTCAATTAGTTTACATGTTACGTTCTCTTTCTTTCTATTTTTTTTTTTGTTTGATTTTCACTATTTTTTTTCTTTTAATGTTGTTATTTTTTTTTTTTTTGAAAAAAATCCAATCTGTCCACCCATTTATTTTTTCAGATGTGATCACGAAAATAAAAACATGAAATACAAGTCCACCCATAATTATTCTATCTCTTTTCATATGAGTTAACACTATAGTGACACTTTGACTTATTTTTTTTTTCTACTATCTCTCGCTTTTTAGTCAAAAAAATTAAGGAATGTTTGGACAATAAAAGTACAGGGTTTAATAAATTTTGCATATGCTTGCACAAATTTTCACAAAAATTTAGGTGAAGTTAACAAATTCACGAATAACGAATTACTATATATGCTTGCACAAATTTTATCTGTAAAAGGTGTATTCATATGGTATATATACTGTATCAACGTGATATAAAAGTGTATCAATCTAGTATAAAAGTGTATCAATGCAGTATCAAAGTATATTAATGTAGCATAAAAGTGCATCAATGTAACATAAAAGTGTATTAATGTGGTATAAAAGAGTACCAATTGGGTATAGGGACTGCATGTACTTGTATAGAATTTCCTTTCTCTTTTTTAAAAAGTATATCAATATAATATAAAAGTGTATCAATTTGGTATAAAAGTGTATCAATTGAGTATAGATACTGCATGTGCCCAATTGGGCCAAACGGCTAAAAAAGGAATTAAATTTAGCCGATAGGTTACATTTGTCCATCTTTTCAAATTACGTCCATTTTTTTTTTAAAATAGCCACCCCATGTCCTTTTCCCTTAAATATTTTATTTTACATATGTTGCTCAGTTAATTTAAATCCTATAACTAATATTTACTGATGAATAAGTATGGACTGTTAGATTAGTTACCTAAGGGATGCATCAGATTAAATCTAAACTCTATAAATTGGTCATACCATCACCTATTAGGGTTACTTATATTTTTCGCACTTTTCATCAGTAAGGGCGATGGTGACTAAGCCCGGACAGAAGTAGAGATCAAATTCTTAAGTAACGGTTTTGTTAAGTTCTTTCATCAGATATGCTCTTTATGACAAATTCTATATGAGTTATCATGTTTAAGATTTTTATAAGTATGTTAGATTTATGTGATAGTACTATAATTGTTTGTGCGTGGAATTCATTTTTACAATTTTTTAAAATAAAATTTAAGATAAGAGAAAACATTTATGACAACTTTATGAATAGAAATTTTGATGAAAAGTGATTTCTAACCAAACAAAGTTGTAAACATTTTTGTTAAAAATATGCTATTGTTTCGTTGTTTTCTAAGTTCTAACCAAATAAATTTCTATAAACTTGTTTAAACAGAAAGTTCAATTGTTCTAGTGAATTTAAGATAGGTGCGCAGTCCATCAATTTAAATTATATTTAAATCACACTTCATATGTTCATCACATCTTGTCAAATAAAAAAAGAAAAAATTACAGAAACTAGCATACTTAAAATCTTAATTACAATAAATAATAATACTTTTTCAACATTACAAATTATAACAAAAGTAACAATATTTTAACCATTATATTGAAAAACGTGTGAATTTCACCCATTTTTTTACGTTTTCTAATTTTCACTTCACTTTTTTCAATTTCTTCCATATTTCACTCCATTTTGTTTTCAATTCCTTTCTCTTTTTCAAAATTGTGATCCATCAAATAAGGTAAGTTGATTTTTACAGTATTTGCCTGTTATCTTTTCATATAATTTATATTTTTTCATATTTTTTTCTTCATTCGTCTTCTTCGTTTATTTGGGAGGGATTTTGTGATTTTTTTTATTGAAAGATTGTGGAGGTTTGCTGTAATGGAGGGATACATTATTTGATGGAGGTCTGCTGTATTTTTCCTACATTATTTGATGGATTTTTGTGATTTTTTTTGTTGAAAGATTGTGGGGTTTTGTGTTAAGTTGATTTCTACTCCTATTCAGTTGAACAGAGAAGTTGACAGAAAAGAGGTGAGATCGAAGCATTGTGACGAGCCAAAAAATGTTGGAGAAATTATAAAACAGAAAATATTGAGAAAACCTTCATCTCCAAAATCCCCAGAAATGCAAAAATATGTGAAAAAAAGGAAGTCAAACGAAAAGAAAGAATATGTATTTTTTCAGTTGTGCATATGTATTTATGAGTAATGCATATGTATTTTTTCAGTTATGCATATATATTTATGAATAATACATATATATTTTACCAGATTGTATATGTATTTATGACTAATGCATACGTATTTTTTCAAATATGCATATGTATTTATGAATAATACATATGTATTTTTTCAGATATGCATATGTATTTTAGAATAATATATATGTATTTTCTAGTTATTCATACGTTTTTATGGGGATAGATGCTATATTTGTTGATTTGAAAATATATTTTTAGTTCTGCTTATATTTTATAGATGCATGTGTATTTAAGAATAATACATATATAGTTTTTTAGTGTGCATATGTATTTATAACTAATGCATATGTATTTTTCCAGTTATGCATATCTATTTATGAATAACACATATGTATTTATGATTAATGCATATGTATTTATGGATGATGCATACCTTTTGTCATAATAATATTTTTGATGTCTACATCATGAAGAAGAAATGTGTAGTTCAAGCGTAATTAGGCGAATGTATTATGTCACTTTTTGTTATAGAGATTTTGCATCCTATATGTTAATACATATATGAGTCAGATATGTATTTCTGTAAATACATATGCAGATATATGTGTATGTTTTGTACTGTAAATACATACGCAGATCTGTATGTCTATGTATTTTGTATATTTTTTGAATATGTATATGTGATATAGATATGTATCTTTTAAAAATAAAAACAAGAAAGAGAAGTGTAAAAAAATAAAAATAGAAAAAGAAAAAAACAAAAAAGAAAAATTCAAAGAAAAAGAAGTGAAAACCGAAAAAAAAGAAGAAAACAAAAATAGGAAAAGAAAAAAAAGAATAAAAAAAAAAAGAGAAATAAGTGTCAAAATAAAGTAAAAAGAAAAAAAAAGAAAAAAAATTAAAATAAAAAATAAAACGATAAAAAAAGAAATGAAAATTGGAAAAGAAAAAGAAAAATATGGGAAAGGAAAAAAATCAGAAAACAAAAAATTAGAAAAAAAATGGAAAAGGATAAAAATATAAGAGAAAAGAAGAGTAATATTAGGAAAAAAAATCTTTATAATTAAATGTAGCATGAATTAAAGACGGTTACTTCCCTTATTTAACTCTAACTGATGAGAGTTAAAATAGGAACTACTATTCAATTTGTATATGTATCTATATAGCAACATTATTGTAATACCTCAAAGTTTCCTAACTAATTTTGTCTCAAGAATGTCAAGTATTAGCTTCTAAATTGTATGATGTTTATTCCATGAGAATTTTTTAAGATTTTCACTTTTTGTCACGTGGAAAATTCAATAAGATTTCTATCGATATAAAATTCGCCTAAATCCGATGACCGGGTAAGAAGTTATGACTATTTCAAGTTCCCGTCGTAAAACAACGCCATATTAGTCAGTGGTGCGCCACACCACTGGAGAAAATGACAATTGTCAAATTCCAGTAAGGGTCCGCTATAGTGGCGCGTTGCACTAAACTTTCAGGTCGTGAATGAAGTGGCAATGTGATGGTTTCGTGTCGCGCCATCCCTCAATTTCTCAGTTGTCAAATTCCAGTGATACGGTGCGATAGCGCCGCATCGCGCCAGGGGTCCAATTCGAAAAAATTTCACTGAATTTAAAAGATGCATCCAGGGTTAAAAAGGTTAATTTTTCACCCAGATTTAAATCCAATAACACGTGAATTAGCCATTCTTCACCCAAAATATACTAGTTTCTCTCAATTTTCTCTCAAGAACAAGTTAGGGTTTCAATTGGGGATTCAATTTCAAGAAAGTCTCTCCGCCAATCTTCGCTAAATCAAGAACTAAGGTATGCGTTGTGTTGATTTATGGATTTCTTTCATCCATAAAGCTCAAGAACCCTATTTTAAATTATGAATCATGATATTTATGTTGTGGGTTAGTTGTAACCATGTTTATCTTGTTATATGATTCTCAAGTTGGAATATTTATGTGTTTTTCATGAAACTACATTAGCAAGTGAGTGAAATCCATAAATTGAATTAATTATAATGTGTCAATTTGATGATTAGGCCAATGCCCTAAGGGTGTATGCAAGGTGTTTGATAAAATGCCCAGGAGGATAGAAATTATGCACTATAGCTTAATTGTGATCCAAAATGACTTCCATGCTATTCTTATGTATTGAAATTGTTTGTCGGATTGCTCATGAGTTATCCATATGAAATTATGCTATGTATACATGCTATCTTATTCACGTAACAAGCTATGATAATCAAATGCCCATGATATATCTTCAATTATTGTATTATGGATTGTTGATGTTAGTCTTGTATTCAAGAATGTCATGCCTTGTCAGTTTCCTTCCATCGAGTCCTGGGGGTATTTGTACCTGGAAAAATATAGCTGTGGGCCTAGAGTTCGTGTCATGTTTTCACGATATCCTCAGTTAAGCCATAATCCATAGAACTCAGTCAGTTATGTGACACAGGAAAGCTCAGTAATACAGTAATCTCAGCACTATTTCGTCAGTCAATGAAACTCAGTTAATTCAGTCTAGTTCAGTTCAGTAATCCATGATTAGTGTCAATTCAGATGGGAGTAGGAATTAGTACTGAGTGAACCCAAAGATGGAAACATACACTGTCAGATGAGGGTGCGATTCTTAGAAGTCATCCCTGCGTTTCAGAATTATGTAGCCAGCATAGGTTGAGACATCAACACTATCAGATGAGGGTTGATGAGGTGGATAAGAACTGTCAGATGAGGGCCCCATCATTCTCTTTTGGGGACACTGTCAGATGAGGGTCACTAACAGCTTGTCCTTACCGGTGGCACAGTATTGACACCCTTCCAATTGGGATTACAGATTGGACCCCAACTCAGACATAATGGTGTATTAGGGGCATGTCGGTTAGATAACTACTTCCCACAGTTTCAGTTACAGAATCAGGACTGTCAGATACATTCAATCAGTCTCAGTATTAGAACTAAGATAGTTTTACACAATTTAAGACTATCAGATACAATCAACTCAGACCAATACGAAACTCAACTAGTTCTATCAGATTTAGGATTGTCAGATACAGTCACTCATGTTATCAGTTATATCAACCATTAGAACTCAGTTATCAGTTATGTTAGTTATCAGTAAATTCATGTTATCATGATCCCAGATATAGTTACTATGTATTCATGCATGTATTCTCAAGTTTATATTAGTCAGTTATCTAGTATTGTTCATGCATATGAACACCATGCATTCAGCCTACCTCACATGCATACCAGTATATTAAAGTACTGACGCATTTGCGCTATAGTGTATTATACCATAGGTTTAGAAGCATGAGCTTCAGAGCATCAGTAGCATTCTAGTCTCAGTAGTCAGAGTTAGCAGTGAGTCCTCATCTCTCGAGGATATGATCATTTATTTATTATCTTATCAAGTAATTTATTAGTTAGAGTTAGTTGGAGATATTTCCCATCAACTCTTCATTCAGACAGTTCAGTCAGTTAGAGGCTTTCCAGATTATCATGTTCAGACTATCATGTTATTTTAGTTTTGTTTTGGGTATTTCATATCCCATTCAGTTGTTATATCTTTATCAGTTATGTTACAGTCTTGAACCTTATGGCCTTTCAGTTCATGTTACTGCAATCATACAGTATATTATGTAGTATACAGGTATAAATATCAATCATGGGTTAGCTTGTGATCTTTCAGGGTCATGAGCACCGTGTAGAATTGTGAGTACCAGATTTGGGGAGTTACAATCTTGGTATCAGAGTCTAAGGTTCAATAGAGTCCTAGGAAGTCAGAAAACCGCATCTAGTAGAGTTTGTGCATGGGTGTGTTGCCCGCCACATTTATCTACAGGAGGCTATGAGATGTTTTAGGAATAGTTTCCCTTCTTTCAGTATTCATGTCGTGCCAGTGAGCATAATATCAAGTCAATCTCTCAATCTAATCCGTTTCTCCCTTTCTTCTACAGAACATGCCTCTTAAAAAAAGAAACGGGAATCAGTCGGCCCCCCAGCTCGAAGAACCTTTGGGCAAACATGTTTCTCATGCAGAGTTTAGAGCTACATTCACTACTCTTGCTCAGTCAGTTACTGCTCAGAATGAACGACCAACTATCATTTCGGCCAACCCAGTGGCCAATTAACTGCAGCCAGGATTCGAAACTTCACCTGAATGAATCCTCCATCCTTTCTCTGGTCTATGTCAGATGAGGACCCTCAGGAATTCATCGATCAGGTTTAGAAGGTTATAGACATCATGAGTGTTACTCCTAGTGAGAGTGCTGAGCTAGCTGCATACCAGTTGTAAGATGTTGCCCATACTTGGTTTAAACAGTGAAAGTCAGAAAGTCCAGATGATACAGGGCCTATTGAGTGGGAGGAGTTTGTCACCATATTCTTATAGAGGTTCTTTCCCCTAGAGCTGAGAGAAGCCAAGGTGTTAGAATTCATCAACCTCAGGCAAGGAAATATGACAATGAAAGAGTATTCTCTTAAGTTTACTCAATTAGCCAGGTATGCCCCTTATGTGGTTGCAGACAACATCGCCAAGATGAGTAAGTTTGTTTCTGGGGTAAATGATAGTGTGATCAATGAATGTAGGTATGTGATGTTGAATAATGACATAAATTTAGCCAGACTTATGACTCATGCTCAGCAGATAGAAGATCAAAAGATTAAGATGAGGGAGAAACAGAATTAGAGATCAAAGACAGGTAGTTTCAACTTTGCTCAACCTAAATCAGAAGGAGGAAATTGTTCTCAGTTTCATCCTAAGCCATCAGTTTAAGCTCCTTCGTTAGATATTGCTCCAGTTCCTAAGTTCAGGGATGGAAATAGAGATAGGGCGCCAGGCTCTAAATCTCAGGGCAGTGTCAGCAATGTCCGAACTAATCTCCTTTATCAGACTTGTGGTAAGAACCACAAAGGTGCTTGCAGAGCTGGTAGCGATGTTTGTTTTGGATGTGGCAAGCCAGGCCACAGAGTCAGACATTGTCCCCAGTTAGGTTATAAGGGTCAGCAGAATCGTTCCTTAGCTTAGTCCGGTCGCCCAACTCAGTAAGGTGCCACTTCCAGTGCTACTAGTGGGCAACACCCAAATAAAATCTATGCTCTCCAGTCTTGGCAAGATTAGGAAAATTCTCCTGATGTGGTTACTGGTATGTTATAGATCTTTTATGTGCATGTTTACGCTTTGCTAGATCCAGGAGCTTCTTTGTCTTTTGTTATTCCTTATATAGCAGGTAATTTCGAAGTCAGTCTAGAAATTCTAGCAGAGCCCTTCTTAGTCTCTACCCTAATGGGTAAAATTCCTTATATAGCCGGTAATTTTGAAGTCAGTCTAGAAATTCTAGCAGAGCCCTTCTTAGTCTCTACCCTAATGGGTAAAACCATCATAGCCGGCGGGTATACAAGAACTACCCAGTTATGATATTTTGAAAAGTCACTTCAACAGATTTAGTCGAATTAGAGATGACTAATTTTGATGTCATTCTCGGCTTAGATTGGCTTCATTCTTGCTATGCCACAGTCGACTACAGAAATAGAATAGTCCAGTTCTAGTTTTTAAATGAACCCATCCTAGAGTGGAAAGGTAGTGTATCCGCTTTCAGAGGTCATCTTGTTTCCTGCCTTCGGGCCAGGAAAATGATATCTAAGGAATGTGTCTATCATCTTGTTCTAGTTAAGGACCCTAGTTCCGAAACTCCTAGTCTTGAATCAGTCCTAATTGTGAGTGAATATTTAGATGTATTTCCCGAAGATCTTCCAGGGATTTCTCCCGAAAGGGAAATAGACTTCGGCATTGATCTTCTTCCAGATACTCAACCTATATCTATTCTGCCATATATAATGGCACCAGCAGAACTCAAAGAACTGAAAGAACAGTTGAAGGATCTCTTAGATAAGGGATTCATCAGACCTAGTGTGTCCTTGTGGGGTGCACCAGTCTTATTCATGCGAAAGAAACACGGTTATCTCAGAATGTGCATAGACTACCATTAACTTAATAAAGTCACGGTCAAGAACAAGTATCCACTTTCCAGAATCGATGACTTATTTGACCAACTTCCAGGTGCCAATTATTGCTCTAAGATTGACCTCAGATCTGACTATCATCAGCTCAGAGTCAGAGAATGTGACATTCCAAAAATAGCCTTCCGTACTCGGTATGGTCACTTCGAATTCCTAGTCATGTTCTTTGGTCTTACCAATGCCCTAGCAGCTTTCATGGACTTGATAAACCGTGTGTTCAAGCAGTACTTGGACATATTCATCATAATCTTTATAGATAATATTCTGGTCTAATTCCGCAGGAGCGTGATCATGCAGTCCATCTCAGAATCATGTTTCAGACACTCAGAAATCATCAGTTGTTTGCAAAATTTAGTAAGTATGAATTTTGGATAAGGTCAGTAGAATTCCTTGGCCTTCGGAGTTGGCATTAGAGTAGATCCTCAAAAGATCGAAACGGTAAGAAACTAGCTAAAACCTGTCTCTCCATCAGATATCAAGAGTTTCTTGGGTTTGGCTGGCTTTTACAGGCGGTTTATTTAGTGATTTTCTTCTATTGCATCCCCTATGTCCAAATCTACTTAGAAGAAAGTCAAATTTCAGTGGTCAGATCCTTGCGAGAAGAGTTTTCAGGAGTTGAAGACTCGACTCACCTCAACCCTAGTTTTAGCTCTTCCAGACGGTCCAGATGGGTTTGTAGTGTACTGTGATGCATCCAGAGTAGGTTTGGGTTGTGTCCTCATACAGCATGGTAAGGTCATAGCCTACGCCTCCAGACAGCTTAAACCCTATGAGAAGAATTATCCTAGTCATAATTTGAGTTAGCTGCCGTAGTATTTGCCTTATCTATACGGAGTTCATGTAGATGTGTTCATAGATCATAAGAGCCTTCAATATGTCTTTTTCAGAAAGATCTCAATCTTTGTCAGAGAAGGTGGTTAGAGCTCTTGAAAGATTATGACATGAGTGTCCTTTATCATCCGGGAAAGGCCAATATAGTGGCCGACACTCTTAGTAGATTGTATATGGGTAGTGTTGCTCATGTTGAGGACAATAAGAATAAGTTAGATTAGGAATTTCATCAACTTTTCATACTAGGCGTTCGCTTATTCGATACAGAGGAGGGTGATATACGGGTTCAGAGTAGTTCAGAATCATCTCTAGTTTCTGAGATAAAAGAAAAGCAAGATAGAGATCCTAGTTTAGTCAAGTTGAAAGAGTCAGTTAAGGATCAGAAAGTGGAGGTTTTCTCCCAAGGATCATAGATATTTTACATCACTACTTTTGTGATTGTTATGCAGTACCTTTTTTCCTTGCTGCCAGAGCTAAGAGAGATGCATCAATTTAAAATATGTGGTACGGTTATTTTTCTTAAAGTCAAATCTTTACAAAATTATTGATTACATTCTTATTACGTACTTAAAATTTTTAAAACTTTGGCACTTAAATTTTTCTTATTGTAACACTTTTATATTTATTTCTAGATTTTTTAAAATCTACTTAAAATCAAATTTAGTTGATTTAGAATTCTTAAACTAATGGAAAAAGTATTGATTTGTTGAAAGTTTTTGAAATCTCGCACGCGGAAGGGTCAAAAATAAATTCATTGAAATTTTATGTGTCTCACATTATCCCTCGTCTCCACCCCCCAAATCATTCATCCCCGAATGAAAAGTTAGGACACTTTTAGCACGAGAGTAGCAAGAATACATTAGAACCAAATGACAAATTCAAAATGCGACAAGAAGAAAATGAAACTCATACCTTAAGAACTTTCACTCAATGCTGGAAATAAGAACGGGTACTTGGCTTTAATATCTTCT
Organism: Capsicum annuum; assembly: GCF_002878395.1. Classification (NCBI taxonomy): domain Eukaryota; kingdom Viridiplantae; phylum Streptophyta; class Magnoliopsida; order Solanales; family Solanaceae; genus Capsicum; species Capsicum annuum. Next base: position 184,592,065 of record NC_061120.1, on the reverse strand, counting down.
TCAGCCTCCCATGTAGCTTTTTCTACCTTTTAATTCCTCCAAAGAACCTTCATTGAAGATACATCCTTTGCCTCAATCTATGAACATGATCCTATCCAATATCTCAATTGGGACTTCCTCATAAAATAACGAATCCGTAACACCAACATCCTAAATTGGCCCTACCAAAGAGGGAGAACTCACATATTTTGTAAGTATAGACATATAGAAAACGGAATGAATCGAACCCAAACTCATTGGTAAATCTGACTCATAAGCATCATTCCCAATCCTTCTCAAAATATGATATGGACCAATGTAACGAGGATTAAACTTCCCCTTCTCCCCAAATATCATAACTCTTTTCATATGAGACACCTTCAAGAATATCCAGTCACTGACTTCAAACTCCAACTCCCTTTGCCTCATATCCGCATAACAATTTTATCGACTTTGAGCAGTCTTAAGTCTTTCTCTAATCAACTTCACCATCTCCATGGCTTGGTGAACCAAGTCAGGACCAAACAACCTAGTCTCACCCACCTCAAACCATCTAATAGGAGACCTGTACCTCCTACCATAAAGAGCCTCAAAATGAGCCATCTGAATGCTAGAATGATAACTATTATTGTAAGAGAATTCAATAAGAGGCAAATGGTAAACCCAACTACCCTTATAATCAATCACACATGACCTTAGCATATCCTCCAAAGTTTGAATGATACGTTCCATTTGTCCATCCATTTGAGGGTGGAAAATGGTGCTTAGATTCACCTGAGTACCCAATCCTTCCTGAAATAAACACCAGAAGTAAGAAGAAAACTGCATACTTTAATAGGAAATTATGGACACCGGTGCACCATGCAATTTTACTGTCTTTTGAATGAACAATTTAGCGTAATCCTCTCCTGAGTAGCTAGTCCTCACAGACAAGAAGTTCGCAGATTTAGTCATCCTATCCATAAGACCCAAATAGAATCAAATTGGTTTCGAGACCACAAAAGACCAATGAGTAAATCCATATTAATCATCTCCCACTTCTACATGGGAAATTCTATCTCTTGAGACATTCCACCATGCCTCCAATGTTCAACCTTGACTTTTTGACAAATCACACACTTAGCCCAAAAATTCACCATACCCCTTTTCATATTATTCCACCGGTAGATTTTTTTCAAGTCATGATACATTTTAGTCGAACCTAGATGGATTGCATACCTGGGCTCATGTGCTTTAGCCAAAATACTTTCCCGTAGTCTATTTACATAAGGAATACACAACCTTTCTTGATACCTCAAGAAGCATCTCCCTTAATGTCTAAAGCCATAACCTTATACTGACCCATAACATCCTTGATTTGCATAAGTATGGGATCCAAACCCTGCTTATCCTTCACCTCATCACCAAGAGATGATTTAAATACTTCCCGAATAATCACTCCTCCATCCTCATTGTCCAAGAGACGAATCCCAAGTTAGCCAGCCTGTTAATATCCTTCACCAACCCTCTTTTCTCATTCTCAACGTAAGATAAGCTCCCCATAGACAACCTGCTAAGAGCATCAGCAACAACATTAGCTTTACCTGGATGATAGTGCAAACTCATGTCATAGTTCTTAGGAAATTTGTGCCACCACCTTTGTCTGAGATTCAATTCTTTCTACGTAAATAATACTACAAGATCTTATGGTTTGAATAAATGTCTATATGTTCCCCATAAAGATAATGTCGCCAAATCTTCAAAGTAAAGACCACAACTGTCAACTCTAGATCATCAGTCAAATAATTTCTCTTATGAACCTTAAGCTACTTGGAAGCATAGGTGTCATGACCAGAAACTACCCTTCCTCATAACACGGTGCTTAGAAACACAAGTGTACCAAAATAACCCATGTGCTAGCATACTTCTTGAGCAACTGATTTATAATATAAATAAAAGATAAATTTGCTGAGTGGAAATATAATCATGAAAAAATCTGAATGAATGTAATACTGATAAAGTTTACAACATGATAAAACAGAAGAACGAACTTGAATTACATATCATGACTCTGACTGGATATCTATGAAGCCTATACTATACTGACTGTAGGGGGCTGGGGTATGCATCTAATTACCACAAATCAATATATAAGAATAACAACAATACAGTACATGAACTATAATTGATTGGGGTTCCCAAAATAATAGAACTCATCACCTACTTGCTAAATGCTTAGAACAGTCTGACCCTGGTGTATGGATTACATCTGGTACCTACATCATGAAGGAATGTAACCATAAACACACATATGTGGTCAATACTTTGGAATGTACTAAGTACATAGGGACATGCCCTGTATCATAAAAATATTGAAAATATGCTTTCAAACTAAGGACATAAGTTATTTGCTAAAACATGCATTTAAAACCTGGCTGAATGTGAAAAATAGCAAGGCATACTAAAATTCATAAATCATGAGCGAAAAATATTTTGGTTAGCTGGAAAGCAATAGAAAACATGAACGCCATATGTAAATCTCAAGTAAAGCTGAATAGGCTGTAAAACCATACCGAGGATCATGTATGAATATTGAGCATGAAAACATGAGCATGTAATATGAGTGCAAGACCAAGCATAAACATGTACTAAAATTAATTTATAAAACTGAGTGACTGATAAAATGAAAAATAAGGGTTTGTACACTTGGTCATGCAAATATGAACTGATATAGATCGAGTACTGACTAAAACTGTAGGAGCTATTATATAACCGACATAAATCATGTAAGCTAGCATAGAGTCCAATGTCTAACCCACATCGAGGAGGGCTGTTCTATCCTTTCCATCAAAATAGAACCTAAACTGGAGTAATCACTAAATTGCGCCCATATTTCTCAAGGGAAAACACTTTCTGGTGAGGCCCCTAAACCTACAGTGACACGTATTTTTTGAGAAATAGGATGCACTGAACCCACACTTCTCTCTCAATGCTAAACCCTACTCTTAACTGAATAACACTAGTGTAATTAATGGTTTAACATGACATGGTACTGTACTGATAAGTTCTCAACATGAACACGGTAGTTTGAATATAGTAATAAAAATCATAACCTGTCTGACTCGTAATATGAAAATAAAGGCATATGTAAACAGATATGTATCGGGTGTTCATAACTCATTGGCTCTGAATGGTTACAAAATTTGATGACAATACTTAAAACAGTGACATAAAGTCACAATCCAAGACCCAAAACATAAGACATTTTAATAAACGAGAGAGATACATGAATTTGAATCTGGGGATGTTCTAAACTTGGGAGGATAACAATTTCACACGGTTTGATTTTTAACTTGATAGTTTGACATGGGAGAAATTGAATATAACAAGGGCAATTTATAATCAAAGAATGAAATAACCTAATTTACTTGGGAAAATATGTTGACATGGATTGAATTTAAATTACTAAGGAAACATGGATCAAATTCATGGTTGAACCAAAAAGGGGACTTTTAAGACTCAATGGGTGGAATAAACCCATTGATGAATACCCCACATACCTGATTATAGAATCCTTGGATGAATTTCTTGGAATTGGGCTTGAACTTGAAGAACCCTAGCTGCCTTGGAAAAGAGAGAAAAATTTTCCCTTTTGATTTCTCTAAGTGGAGTTATGGTTGAATCATGTATTTGGGGGATTTTGATTTCTTATTCAAACTTAAAATAGCTTAAACGACATTGTTTTGGGGTTAAAAGAGTGAGAAAAGACCAAAAAATCCTTTAGAAATCATCTGGAAAACGTCTTGAAGCCGTCCCAATGAATTAGGTCACAACTCATAAGGTCTAGCTACGAGTCATGGCTTGAGTCATAGTGAAAAACCCATTTTCAGCCTTTACTTCCCAAATTATGAATCCCTCCTAGCAACTTGTAATGAGACATTACGAGTCGTAGTCTGGACAGCTTTGTTAGTACTTTAGTATTTTGGCCATAACTTATTATGGCAAAATTCATACTATTGGAAAGCTAATTCAAGTATATATCTAATGGTGGATCTTGAGATCCAAAATTCTTTGTAGAAGAAAAGTTATGTTCATTCAAAAATGACTATAATGATATACATTCCAAGATTTTAATCACTAAGGGATGTTTTGACATATATATGAGCTAGGAGTTATTTGAGGTCTTAATATATATCTAAGTCACTCATAAAACTACCAAACCATGAGGCTTGATTCTTGGATCCTTTACTAGTTAGGCTATGGGTACACACAATGATTCGTAATGTCTGACTACGAGTCGTGTGCTAGACTCGTAACCACTAGAACAGATTCTTAGCTAATTACTGTTGTGAATATTATTACTTATAACAACTTATAATGTCTTATTATGGGTATTCACATGTGTCGTAAACACTGGCAGCTGATTGACACCTAAAGGGAAAATTGCACAACTTTTTCCATAATATCAGATCGAGGCGAGACTTACAATGTTGGAAAGCTAATTTCATAGGCTATATTTTGAGAGATTTTGAACATGAAATCTTGGGGTATTAAAATATCTCCCTCTTGGGATTATTCATTCCTAAATTATACTTACTTAGCTAATATACTAACAAAAGGCTGAGATGATGTACTGAAAACTTACGTGATGAATCATGACTTAATATCTAAATCTGAAACTGAGGCATGATGCATGGACTGGGAAGCCACTAGTACTGTCTAGACAAATTCTAAAGTTGGGTAACTATCAAGATGTAGATTATTAAACCTGGGAATCTCAGAGAATAGGCATATTAATGAGACTTTGGATAGTAAGACTTGATGAAAAGATGGAAAACTAAAGGAGCTTATATGTTTGATTGCTAAACTGAATTGCTGGCTATACGGACTAACTCATACTGAAAGTTTATACTCAAGTGGAGTATTCCTGGGACAAATAGATATTTAGAACTATAAATTAATATCTAATGACATGAAATTTCTAAGATTCACTTGAAAAAGAATATCTGCTACCTTTAACATTCCTTGTCAGAGGTCTTAATAACATTAGGGAGCAAGGAATTTTAGGCATGATCTGAGTATGATGTTTGAATGAGAAATTACCACATGGCTAAAACTCTAAAACATGGAAAATATGAATATAAAAAATATAAGCTAGGATGGAACAACTATTCCTTAGGCAATGCAACTACTATCTTCCAAGCTTAGCCATACTTCTTGGATACTCCCTTAACTACACTTCATGTGACACCTCTTATAATTTTTATATGGGTACTGATAACTCTCTCTACCAGAGTTTGAGTTAAACAAAATTCTCTTCCCATGTTCAAGTTTAACTCAAAGTCACAAGGTACTATGGATAAATCCATAATACTAGTCTAAACCATGGATTTAATATCCTATGTATTTTCAAGGCTCTCATATCAAGAATTACACTCCTTACCCCATCAACAACTAACTTCAACCTCTTACTAGGAATTCACTGGCGCATAATACATTTATCTACTTATATACCAACATTACATTTAATCCTATCATTATAACCATATGTGAACTTCTAGGCAAACAACCCACCTAAGAAATTTTCCTATACTCTCTAATACCTTTATCAATAGCAAATTCCATGTACTATCCTAAAAAAGACACACATAAATTTCTCAACTAACTATGACATATCTCAAAAGCTTTGCCTTAATCTTTCTTCACACTTATAGCCTTAGATAAAACAAGCATAAACCAATCTTTCCCTAATAAGGAATATTTAATCTCTCCCATCTAAACTATTGTTTATCACCAATATTATTACACAAGGAGAGGTGACAGAAAGGTTAGAACATGAGATCTTTTAGCATGAAAGAATACTATACATAACTTTGCCACATAACTAAGGATTTAGGAATAGAGTATCACTGACTTTAGAATCATTAAAGAGATCTAAACTGAGGACATACATAATATATGTGAAATTTTCACTATTCATTAAGGGTACACCATGAGTTATGGGAATAGATCATACCGTAAAGCAGAAGTACATGAGTTATGAGCTGCATGACTTGAGTTTGGAGTTTGTAAATTCATGGTTTAACAGTCATTCTTCTGAGTGTACTGTCACTCGCTATACTAGGAACTGAGAGCATACATTGTTTTATAGAAAGTGCATGAATATAAGCTATGATCATAAAGATGACTTATAGGGCATAAGTAGATGTCGTGATGACTGAAGTACAAAAATTTGCACTGGGATAAGAATGGGTCAGGAATCTCTCTTCTCTACTGTTGTTCTCTAATATACTGTATCATTACTATAATCTAAGAGCCTGACTTATTTCCTTGTTCTATCATCTCCACCTTAGAATTAAGCCATCATTCTAAGTCCGTGGACCCTTTTAATAAACTCTAAGCTGAACTACAACCACTGTACTTTAGAGTCCGAGATATAACAATACACATAAATAAGAAACTCACCCTGAAAGACTATTTCTTAAAGTGTAAATCCAATGCTAGTACTTATTTCTGAGATACAACTCTTGACTTTCTATAGCCCCAATAGTCATCACATAATAACTTAAACACTTACTAACTTAGAATCTTCAGGAGTATCACCATACCCTGAGTTCACACCATCTAGAATTTCTACTCTTCTTTCTATTAGCTCAATCATCCAAGATTCAAACTTAGATTCTAACACTTTGCATGGATATCCATAAAACTTCTCATACACTAATACCTAGTTATTACACTAATAGGAATCATGAAACACTAATCCACACATAATTTTATGAACATACTCAACCTTATCAAGCTCCTATATCATAGTAGTCACTGCCTAATCTCTATCCTGGCTAAAGCATTACCTTTAAGTCTTCCTTAACTGAGAAATCTCTCTCTAAGTCCTATTAAACAAACTACATAACACATTTCTGGTTTCGTGGATACATAATCTACTAAATTCAGATAAACATTATCCCCACTTTACTGCTGTCAAAATTCTAGGTTGATGCTTCTAATTCAAGATCATATGCTGTCATAGGATTCTGAGAATGGATCTGAGGACACATCTAACTATGGATTAGTGCATAATTTTCATCAACATGAATGAAATATTTCAAAATTTGGAACATAAAGGCACTGATGGTATGTAATTCCCCGAGTCTGTACCCTGGATGCTACACGGTACTCATAATCCCAAGGGACCATAAGCTAACCCATAAATGAACAATAATACTAAATAATATATGGAATTATAAGAAAACATGCCATAAGGTTCAATCTAAAAATAATACTGAATGCAGTATTAAATACCAAAACTGAACAAAATACAAAAATCTGAATAACTATTTGAAAACACTCTAGTCTGGGAAGCCTCTAATTGTCTAAACTATGGAGTTGATGGGACAATTACCCAACTAACTTCGTCTACTGACATAAATTGAAATACTATAAGTATTAATCATGTCCTTGAACCAAGAGGACTCACCACTACGTTGAATACTGAAAGTCTGGTCTACTGAGGGTGCTCTAGAGCTCATGTGTCGGAACCTATGAAATAAGACATCATTGCTAAAAATCATGCATCAGTACTTTAAATGTACTGGTATGATCAGTGAGGTAGACTGAAATGCATGGGTTCATATGTATGAACAATAATAACTGGATAACATGAGTATGACTGAATAAAAGTACATGCATGAATACGTATACCATAACTGGAATCATGATACCACTGAACACTGAGTCTGAATACTGATCAACTAATTTATGGGATAACTGATACTGTACTACAGATAACTGGATGACCATGTCTGACAATTTTGAATTGTGAGGAACTATACTAAGTTCCGTACTGAGTTGAGTTGGGTGACCATATCTGATAGTCCTGAATCTGTAGAACTGAGCTGAGTTCTATTTTGAGATTGAGATAGAAACTGAGATTGTGGGAGGTAATTATCTAACCGACACATATCTCTTTAAATTGATTGGGGTCCAACCTATAACCTCAGTTGGAAGGGTGTTAATACCGTACCATGGGTAGAGATAAACCGTGAGTTAGCCTTCTTTAACAGAAAGCTCTTTTGTCAACCCTCACTGGTAGGATAACTCAGACGAGAAGTGTCAACCCTCATAATGTCTGGCAGGAAGATACCTTAACCTATACTGGCTATGTAGTTCTGCACCCTAGGGATTGCTGCTAAGGGTCAAACCCTCAGCTGATAGAAATGCCCCCATCCCTGGGTAAACTCAGTGCTGAATTCTACTCCCAACTAAAATATACACTGAGCTGATTTCTAGTATGTACTACGCTGGAATGAACAGTTACTAAGATTACTATTTAGTTGAATCAAACTGAGTTCCATTGACTGATGAAATTCTAGTGAATTCTTTTAACTGATAGAGTTTATTGAGGTCCAAACTGAATAATGGGTTAGACTGAACTACTACTGAATCTATTGAGTTTTTCTTGAGTTCTGTAACTGACTGAAAGTACTAGTGATTGTGACGTGACTGATACTGTTCTATGACTGACCATTGCTATAGGTAATCAACTAAATTTTTGGGTATAAGTACCGCCAGGACCCGATAGCATAAATTAAGAGACATGGCATAAACTTGAAACATGTAAACTATAAACTTGATCATTATTTATTCATTGGGGAATTTTAACAAACACTTGCATGATTTTATTCTCTTAATAGTTCACATGAACAATTTATCAAACACTTAGAAGGCATAGAACATGCGCATAACACTAATCAACATGTGAGCATACAATTCAATCATCAAATTAAAGATCTGAAGGCTTTAACATGATCTCACATGGTAAGACATATAAATTAATAAAATCCACATGAAACTTAGCATAACACATGGATTTGAAACTCAAATAATCATTATAAACATGAATATTATCAAACCCATCATGGTATTCATGAAATTCATATACTTGAAGTTTGAAAATTGATTCTTGGACTCCAAGGGTGGAAGAGGCCCTTGGATGAACACCTTACATGCCTTGTTTAAGAATTTCTGAAACTTTATGATTGAATTTTGAGTTCTTGATTTGAAACTTGAGCACCTAGGGTTTTGTTCTTGAGCAATTTGGAGAATGAATAAATATATTTGCTCTTAAAAGGGCTTAATTTTGAGTTTTGGGAGATGAAGGACGTGGGGAAAAGACCCAAATACCCTCAAGAACGCGGTCTTTTAATGACTGAAAACTGAGCTACCGACGTGCAGGTCGACACGGTACGTCGATGGCATCGACACGATAGCCAATGCATCGCGCCATGTTCTCACTGAGTCATTAGAATTAGACGCTGGTAGCTGGGGAAAATATTAATAAATGTGATAGTCGATGTGTCGCACCGAGATCGCATTGATCCACTATTTTAAGATTCCAAAGGAGCTTCAAACGAAGTCTAAAAAACTAAAACTTGTCCGGAAACACCTACGGACATTCCTGATCAATATTTAATGGACGTAAAGATTGCAAAATAAGATTGCCAACCTTCATAGGCTAAAATGACACTAAGTCTGAGTACTTAGCTAAAATATTCTAAGTCTGGGACCCCTTGACAAGCCTAAAGGACTGAATTAAGTTTAGGATTTTGTGGGGTCTTACATTATCTCTCCCTTAGGAACATTCATCCTCGAATGAGACTGTTGAGACTGAGAATACTAAGAGACTGAGTTACTTACTGTACATGAATATCTGGAACATGACTATATGATTGATATTACTGGTATTTTAAATTATCATACTAAACATGCATATCTGACGCATGGATATAGCTGAACATGATTTATGAATGCATGAATGGGATTTCTGATAAACTGAATATATATACTGAACATGCATATCTGATGAATGGGTACTTGATTGAATTAAATCATGAACATATAACTGCACATGTAATGGTAACTAATACCAAGTTTGTAACTGAAATCTGAACATGGAATCGAATAAGCTTAAGGAAAACTATTACCTTGAGTTAAGTCTGGATTAGAAGAGAATAGATAAGGATACCTGGTTTGCATGTCTGCTTCTGCTTCCCAAGTAGATCCCTCAATGGACTGATTCCACCAAAGAACTTTGACTAGAGGAACTTCTTTGTTCCTCAGTCTGTGAATCTGATAGTCAAGGATTTTGACTGGGATCTCTTCGAAAGAGAGGCTGTTCTGAATATGTATGCCCTTAATAGGGACTACAACTACTGGGTCATCTATGTGTTTCTTTAGTAAGGAGACATAGAACACTAGGTGAACTGAAGATAAATTTGATGGTAACTCAAGCTCGTAAGCTTTCTTTCTGAAATGACTGAGGATTCGATAAGGACCGATATATCAGGGACTGAGTTTCCCCTTCTTACCAAAATGCTTCACTCCTTTCATAAGAGAGATCTTTAAGTACACATAGTCACCAATCTCGAACTTGAGATCTTTTCTGCACGTATGATTTTTGCTGGCTCTGAGCTGTCTTAAGCCTTTACCTGATTAACTGGACCTTGTTTAAGGTATCAAACACCAAGTCAGGACCTACCACTATGACCTCACCCACTTTAAACCAACCAATGGGAGATCTAAACCTCCTTCTATAAAGCGCCTCAAACGGAGCCATCTGAATACTTGAGTGATAGTTGTTGTTATATGCGAACTCAATCATAGGCAAGTCGTCATCCCAACTACCTTTAAAGTTTATCACACATGCTCACAGCATATCTTTGAAGGTCTGAATGGTTCTTTCTGCTTGACCATCTTTCTGAGGATGAAAGGCTGTACTGAGATAAACTCGAGTACTAAGACACTTTTGGAATGCTTTTCAAAATAAGAGGTAAACTGGGTACATCTATTTAAGATAATAGACAACGGAATACCATAAAATCTAACTAACTCCCTAATATAGAGTTTGGCGTATCCTCGATTGAATAAGAGATATAAACTGGAAGGAAATAAGCTAATTTGGTTATCCTATCTATAATGACCCAAACTGAATCATGCTAACGATGAGTATGAGGCAAACCCATCACAAAGTCTATGTTCATTTCTTCCCATTTCCAGGTGGGAATACTAAACTCCTGCATGGACCCATTAGGCTTCTGATGCTCAGTCTTAACCTGCTGACATGTTGGTCACTTAGCCATAAAATCTGCAATGTCTCTTTTTATCCCACTCCACCAATAGATCTCCCATAAATTACAGCACAACTTGGTGGCCCCTGGATAAATAGAGTAGCGCGCACCATGCACTTCTACAAGAATTCGCTGCCTTAAGTCATCTATACCTCGCACACACAGATGACCCTGACAATGTAATACACCATCTTCCCCTTGGGAGAAAACCTCTACCTTCTGATTTCTGGCTGATTCCTTGAACTGGACTATACTGGGATCCCTATCCTGCTTTTCCTTCACTTTGGAAACTAGGGATGATTCTAAGCTACTCTACACCCATACACTAACTTCTACTGAATCGACTAAGCGAATACCTAGTCGGGCTAAATGATGAACTTCTTGAGGTAACTTCTTCTTACTATTCTCAACATGGGCAACACACCCATAGATATTCTACTGAGAGCGTCAGCCACTATATTGGCCTTGCTCGGATGATATAAAACACTCATGTCATAATATTTCAAAAATTCCAACTACCTTATCTGACGTAGGTTGAGGTCTTCTTGAGAGAACACATACCCTAGGCTTTTATCATCAGTGAACAAATCAACGTGCACACCATACAAGTAATGCCTCCAATTCTTTAAGGCAAAGACTATAACTGCTAACTCAAGATCATGAGTAGGGTAGTTCTTCTTATTGGGCTTAATCTATCTAGAGGAATGGGTTATAACCTTACCACTATATATGAGAACACAACCTAATCCAACTCTGGAAGCATCACAATACACAACAAAGTTGTCAGAACCATCTGGTAGGGTCAAAATGGTAGCTGTAGTGAGTTGAGTCTTTAACTCCTGAAAACTCTTCTCACAGAAATCTGACTACTGAAGTTTGACCTTCTTCTGAATCAATCTGTATATAGGGGATGCAATAGACAAAAACCCCTTAATAAGCTATCGGTAATAGTCGACCAAAACCAAGAAACTCCTAATATCTGATGGAGAGATGGGCCTGGGCCAATTTCTCACTGCTTTAGTTTTTTGGGGATCAACTCTAACGCTATTTTTGGAAATAATATGGCCAAGGAATGCCACTGACCTTAACCAAAATTTGTAGTTACTGAACTTGGCAAATAACTGATGATTTTTTAGAGTTTGTAGTACTATTCTGAGATGGTCTGCATGATCATGTTCACTATGGGAGTAAACAAGGATATCATCTATGAAGACTATGGTGAACATGTCCAAGTACTACTTAAACACATGGTTCATCAAGTGCATGAAAGCTGCTGGGGCATTGGTAAGACAAAAGGACATAATTAGGAATTCGAAGTAACCATACTGAGTTCTGAAAGTTGTTTTTGGGATTTCACATTCCCTGACTCTAAGCTGATGATAGCCTGATCTAAGGTCTATCTTAGATCCCTGAAGTTGGTCAAACAAGTCATCAATTCTGGGGAGAGGATACTTGTTCTTGACTGTAACTTTATTTAACTGACATAGTCTATACACATTTTGAGAGAATCGTCTTTCTTACACATGAATAACACTGGTGTACCCCACGGGGACACACTAGGTCTGATGAATCCCTTATCTAAGAGATCCTTTAACTGTTCTTTCAATTCTCTAAGTTCTGGTGGAGCCATTCTATATGGTAGAATAGAGATGGGCTGAGTATCTGGGAGAAAATCAATTTCTAAATCAATTTCCCTTTTGGGAGGAACTCTAAGAAGATCTTTGAGAAACATATCTGGGAATTCACATACTATTGATACTAATTCAAGAGTAGGGGTTTCTAAACTAGAGTCCTGGACTCGCACGAGATGGTAGACACACCCCTTAGATATCACCTTTCTAGCCCGAAGGTAAGAAATAAGTTGACCCCTAAGTGCTAAAGTACTACCTTTCTACTCTAGTATAGGTTTATTTGGAAGTAAAACTGGACAATTTTGTTTCTATTGTCAGCTGAGGCATAGCAGGAATAGAGCCAATCCATGTCGAGAATGATATCAAAATAGTCATTTCTAATTCGACTAAATCTACTGAAGTGACTTTCTGAGATATAATAATTGGAAAATTCATGTATACCCTTCGGGCTATGATAGACTTACCCACTAGGGTAGAAACTAAGAAGGGCTCTGCTAGAATTTTGGGACTGACTCCGAAATCAACTGCTATATATGGATTAACAAAGAACAAAGAAGCTCTTGGATCTAGCAAAGCTAAATATGCAAATGGTAAATTTGTAATGTACCAGTGACCATATCAGGAAAAATTTCTTGATCTTTTCGGGACTGAAGAGCACAGAGTCTGTTTGGGTGCTGCCCACTGGTGGCACTGGAATAGGCACCCTGCTGATTTGAGTGACCATACCGAGCTAGGGGATAGTTATGCTGACTATGCGAACCAATATGAGACACTGTATGACCCTGTGTCCTAGCTTGCCACATCTGAAACACACATCGCTGCCAGCTCTGCAGATACCCTGGTGGTTTCTACCATATTTTTGGCAAAAAGGGTTGGTTCGGGGACTGCTATTATTGCCCTGGGACTTAGGGCCTGATGCCCTATCTCGGTTGCCATCTCTAAATTTTAGCATTGGAGCATTGGCTGAGGAAGGAGTTGGAACTGAGGATTTTAGGGGGAACTGAGATCAATTCCCACCTTTTGACTTAGGCTGAGCGAAATTGAAACTACCTGTTCTCGCTCTCTTATTATTCCTCTCTTTCTCTTTATTCTTGGACTCCTCTATCCGCTGAGCATTGATTATGAGTCTGGCTATGTCCATCTCCTTAATAAGCATTGTGGTCCTACACTCCTTGACCTCGCTGCTAGACACTCCAAATATGAACTTACTCATCTTTACTCTACTATTTGCTACAACATGCGAGGCATATCTGGCTAACTGAGTAAAATTGAGAGAATACTCCTGTACTATCATATTTCCCTACTTCAAGTTTGTAAACTCCAAACCCTTCGCTTCTCTCAACTTTAGTGGAAAGAACTTATCCAAAAAACCAACTGCAAACTCCTCCCATTCTACGAGCCCTGTATCTATAGCTAGGCTTTCATTCTGGGCTACCATATAATGAGCTAGGGTGGTAAAGGCTACTCTAAACTCTACGTGGGAGACATGCTCACTTAAAGGATCTGGATGGATGGGCTGAGGGGCTAACTAATCTCCCGTTCCTCTTTCCTAAGTCCTCTTTGGAGGTATATTCTATAAATGGAAGAGAGACTAAGATTAGAAAGAGTGTAACTGGAGCTCATGCTCACTCGCACGACATGAATACTGAAAGAGGGGAAATTGCTCCTTAAACATCACATAGCCTCCTGTCCATAAGTGTGGCGCGCAACACACCCATCCACAAGAGTCTACTAGATGCGGTTTCTAGATATCCTGGGACTCTATTGAACCTTAGGCTCTAATACCAAGTTTGTAACGTCCTGAGTCTATACCCCAGATGCTACACGATGCTCATAATCTTGAGGGTTGACAAGCTAAACCATGACTATTACCTGCTGTAATAATTGAACAATAATACTAAATAATATACGAAATTAGGCAGAAACATGCTATAAGGTTCAATCTGAAAATAATACTAAATAGTACTGAGTGCGATATTTAATACCAAACTGAACAAATTACTGAAATCTGAATAACTATTTGAAGATACTCTAGTCTGGGAAGCCTCTAACTGTCTGAACTATGGAGTTGATAGGACAAGTCCCAAACTAACTCCGTCTGCTGACATAAACTAAAATACTAAAAGTAGTAATCATGTCCTCGAACTAAGAGGACTCACCACTATGCTGAATACTGAAAGTCTGGTCTACTGAGGGTACGTTAGAGCTTGTGTATCAGAACCTATGATATAAGACATCATAGCATAAAAAGCATATCTCAATACTTTGAATATACTGGTATGCTCAGTGAGGTAGGCTGAAATGCATTGGTTTTTATGCATGAACAAAAATAACTGGATAACATGAGTATGACTAAATAAGAGTACATGCATGAATATGTATACCATAACTGAAATCGTGATAACACTGAACACGGAGTTTGAATACTGATAAACTAATTTACTGGATAACTGATACTGTACTACAGATAACTAGATAATTGTATCTGACAGTTTTAAATTCTGAGGAACTATATTAAGTTCCGTATTGAGCTGAGTTGGGTGGCTATATCTTATAGTCCTAAATCTATAGAACTAAACTGAGTTCTATTCTGAGACTGAGATTGAAACTGAGACTATGGGAGGTAATCATCTAACCGACATTTCCCTCTCTAAACTGATTGGGGTCCAACCTGTAACCTTAGTTAGAAGGGTGTCAATATTTTGCCACGGATAGACCCTCTTTGACAGGAAGCTCTTTCATCAACCCTCGCTGGCATGATAACTCGGATGAGAAGTATCAACCCTCATAATGTTTGGTAGGAAGATACCTCAACCTACGCTGGACACGTAGTTCTATAACGTAGGGATTTCTGCTAATGGTCAAACCCTCAGCTGACAGAAATGCTCCCATCCCTGGGTTAACTTGGTGCTGAATCCTACGCCTAACTAAAATAGAGACTTAACTGATTTCTTGTTTGTACTAGGCTGGACTGAATGGTTATTGAGATTACTATTTAGTTAAACCAAACTGAGTTCATTGAGTTTTTTTGACTAATGGAATTCTACTGAATTCTGTTAACTGATAGAGTTTACTGAGGTCTGAACTGAATACTAGGTTAGACTGAACTACTACTGAATATATTGAGTTTTTCTTGAGTTCTATAACTGACTGAGAGTACTACTGATCATGACGTGACTCATACAATTCTATGACTGACCATGGATCTAGGTAATCAGCTAAATTGTCGGGTACAAGTACCCCCAGGTTGAATCTTGAATCTTGAGTTCTTGATTTGAAACTTGAGCACCTAGGGTTTTGTTTTTGAGCAAATTAGAGAACGAATGAGTATATTTGCTCTCAAAAGGGCTTAATTTCATATTTTAGAGGCTGAAGGACGTAGGGAAAAGACCCAAATATCCCCAAGAATGCGGTCTTTTAATGACTGAAAACTGGGCTACCAATGCGCAGGTCGATACGGTGCATCGATGCCATTGATGCGATAGCCAACGTGCCATGCCATGTTTGCGTCTATTCACTGGAATTAGACGCTGGTAGCTGGGAAAAATATTAATCAACGTGATAGTCAATGCTACGCGCCAAGATCGCATTGATGTTAAGATTCCAAAGGAGCTTCAAATGAAGTTCGAAAAATCCAAAACTTATCTGGAAATACCTACTGATATTCTTGATCATGAATCTACCTAAACATCAACATTTAATGGATGTGAAGCTTGCGAAATAAGATTTCCAACCTTCGTAGGCTAAAATGACACTAAGTTTGAGTACTTAGCTAAAATATTCTGTCTGGGACCCCTTGACAAGCCTAAAGGACCGAATTAAGCTTAGTATTTTGCGGGGTCTTACATGGTATCCTTTTGAGCCTGCATCCAATCTTATGACTGTCTATGGAGAATGTCTGAGAAAACTCTATAGGAATTTAAGCTTGACTATTTTTGTTACCTTAAGAATAAGGCATAGTTGGCATGAATGAAGCAATATGAGAATCTGTATAAGTTTCTTAGCAAACATCTCTATAGCACGATCTATGAAATGAAAGAACAAAAATATTTCTTAAATGCTCTATAGCATTTTGAAGAAAGTACAGACATTTTCGTACATTTCCACAAGAATCTACTAGAAATGGCTTCAAAGACACCCTAGGACACTTGAACCTTGTGCTATGATACCAAGTCTGTCACGATCCGAGACTACCCCCTAGTCGTAACCCAGTTTTTAGTACCACAAGTGGTCCCAAGCTAACCCATGTAGTAGCATACTGCTTGAGAAACTAATTTATAATGTAAATAAAAGCTAAATTTGCTGAGAAAAAATATAATCATGGGAAAATCTGAATGAATGTAATACCAATAAAGTTTACAACATGATAAAAAATAAAAATAGACTCTGACTAACTATCTATGAAGCCTCTACTATACTGACTGTAGGTGGTTGGCCTCTACTATTAGAATAATAACAATACAGTACATGAACTGCAACTGACTAGAGTTCTCAAAATAAGAAAACTCGTGACTTAATGGAAGAATGCTGAGAACTGTCTAACCCTGGTGTATGGACTACATCTGGTACCTACATCATGAAAGAATGTAGCCACAAACATATATATCTGGTTAGTACTTTGGAATGAACTAAGTATATGGGGACATGCACTAAGTCATGAAAATATTTAAAACATGCTTTAAAACTGAGGACATTAGTTATTTGCTAAAACATGCATTTAAAACATGGTTGTATGTGAAAAATGGTAAGGCATACTGAAATTCATAAAATATGAGCGGAAAATATTTCGGTCAGTTGGGTAGCAATAGAAAACATGACGACCATATGTAAATATCATGTAAAGCTGAATAGGCTCTAAAACAATACTAAGGATCATGTATGAATACTGAGCTTGAAAACATGAGCATGTAAAATGAGTGCAAGACCAAGAATAAACATGTATTAAAATTAATCTGTAAAACTGAGTGACTGATAAACTGAATAATTGAATGACTGGGATCTGTACACTTGGTCATACAAACCTGAACTGATATAGACTGAGTACTGACTAAAACTGTAGGAGCTAATATGTAACCGATATAAACCATGTGAGCTATCATGGAGTGAAATGTCTAACCCGCATCGAGGAGGGCTGTTCTATCCTTTCCATCGAAATAGAACCTGAACTGGACTGATCCCTAAATTGAGCCCATATTGCTCAAGGGGAAACACTCTCTGGCGAGGCCCCTAAACCTACAGTGACACGTATTTTTTGAGAAATAGGATACGCTAAACCCATACTTCCCTCTCGATGATAAATCCTACTATCAACTGAATGACACTGGTGTTATTAATGGTTTAACATGACATGGCATTGTACTGATAAGTTCTCAACATGAACACGGTAATTTGAATATAATATTAAAAATCATGACCTGTCTGACTTGTAACATGAAAATAAAAGCATATGTAAATAGATATGTATCGGGTGTTCATAACTTGTCGTCTCTGAATGGTTATAAAATTTGATGACAATACTTAAAACAGTGACATAAAGTCATAATCCAACACCTAAAACATAAGACATTTTAATAGACGAGAGAGATACAAGAATTTGAACGTGGGGATGTGCTAAACTTGGGAGGATAACAATTTCACATGGTTTAGTTTTTAACTTGATAGTTTGACAAAGGAGAAATTGAATATGACATGGGTAATTTATATTCAAAGCATGAAATAACCTAATTTACTTGGGAAAATATGTTTACATGGCTTGAATTCAAATTACTAAGAAAACATGGATCAAATTCATGGTTGAAATAAAAAAGGGATTTTTGGGACTCAATGGGTGGAAGGAACCCATTGATGAATACGCCACATACTTGATTATAGAATCCTTGGATTAATTTCTTGGAATTGGGCTTGAACTTGAAGAAACCTAGCTGCCTTGGAAAAGAGAGAAAAATTGCCCCTTTTGATTTCTCTAAGTGGAGTTATGGCTGAATCATATATTTGGGGGATTTTGACTTCTTATTTAGCCTAAAAAAAGCTTAAACGATGTAGTTTTCGGGTTAAAAAAGTGAGAAAAGATAAAAAACCCTTTAGGAATCATCTGGAAAATGTCTGGAAGCCGTCCCAATGACTTAGTTTATGACTCTTAAGGTCTGGCTCCGAGTCATGGCTTGAGTCGTAGTCAAAAACCCACTTTCATCCTTTACTTCCCAAAGTATGACTCCCTCCTAGAAACTTGTAATGAGACATGACGAGTCGTAGTCTGGGCAACTTTGTTAGTACTTCAGTATTTTGGCCATAACTTTTCACCCCGATATCGGAGTAAGGCAAAATTGATACCATTGAAAAGCTAATTCTAGTATATACTTTTGTTAGTGGATCTTGAGATTCGAAATTCTTTGTAGAACAAAAGTTATGATCGTTCGAAGGTGACTATAATTATATACATCCCAAGAATTCAATCACTAATGGATGTTTTGACTTGTCTATGATCTAGGAGCTATTTGAGGTCTTAATATATATCTAAGTCACTAATAAAACCACCAAACCATGAGGCTTGATTCTTGGATCCTTTACTGTTAGGCTATGGGACCACACAATGATTCGTAATGTCTGACTACAAGTCATGTGCTAGACTCGTAACCACTAGAACAGATTCTTAGCTAAGTACTATTGTGAATACAATTACTTATAATGACTTGTAAGGTCTTATTATGGGTCTTCACATAAGTCGTAATCACTGGCAGCTGATTGACACCTGAAGGGAAAATTGCATAACTTTTTGCCATGATATCAAATCGAGGCACGACTTACGATATTAGAAATCTAACTTAATAAGATATCTTTTGAGAAATTTTGAACATGAAATCTCAGGGTATTAAAATCTCTCTCTCTTGGGATCATTCATTCTCAAATGATACTTACTTGGTTAAAATACTAACAAAAGTCTGAGATGATGCACAAAAAATTTACAAGATGAATCATGACTTAATATCTGAATCTGAAACTGAAAATGATGCATGGATTGTGCTGAATTAATGAATGAATGCTGTGATAGCTTGAAAAATCTAGGAAGCCACTAGTACTGTCTGGCCGAATTCTAAAGTTGGGTAACTATCAAGATGTAGATTCTTAAACCTGGGAATCTCAGAGAATAGGTATATTAATGAGACTTTGGATAGTAAGACTAGATGAAAAATGGAAAACTATAGGAGCTTATCTGTCTGATTGCTAAACTGAATTGCTGGCTATACGGACTAAGTCATACTAAAAGTTTATACTCAAGTGGAGTATTCCTGACATAAATAGATATTTAGAATTGTGAATTGATATCTTATGACATGAAATTTCAAAGACTCACTTGAAAAAGTTTATTTGCTACCTTCAATACTCCTTGTCAGAGGTCTAATAACAATAGGGAGCAAGGAATTTTGGGCATGATCTGAGTATGATGTCTGAATGAGGAATCACCACATGGCTATAACTCTAAAATATTGAATATAGGCATATAGAAACATAAGCTAGGATGGAACTACTAAGCCTTAGGCAATGCATCTACTATATTCCAAGCTTAGCCACACTTCTCAGATACTCCCTTAACTACACTTTATGTGATACCACTTGTAATTTTCACATGGGCACTGATAACTCCCTCTACCAGAGTACGAGTTAAAATAAATTTTGTCCCCATGTTCAAGTTTAACTCAAAGTCACAAGGTACTATGAATAACACTATAATACTTGTCTAAACCTCGGATTCAATATCCTATGTGTTTTTAAATCTCTCATTTCAAGAATAACACTCTTTACCCCTCAATAACTAACTTCAACCTCTTACTAGGAATTCACAAGCGCATAATACATTTATCCACTTATATACCAACATTACATTCAATCCTATCATTACAACCACATGTGAACTTCTAGGCAAAAAACCCACCTAAGAATTTTTCCCATACTCTCTAATACCTTTATCAATAGCAACTTCTATGCCCTTTTCGCAAAAATACACACATAAATTTCTCAACTAACTATGACATATATCAAAAGCTTTTCCTCAATCTTTCTTCACACTTATAGCCTTAGATAAAACAAGCATAAATTAATCTTTCCCTAATAAGGAATATTTACTCTCTCCCATCTAAACCATTGTTCATCACCACTATTATTACATAAGGAGAGATCACTGAAAGGTTAGAACATAAGATCCTTAAGCATGAAAAATACTATACATAACTTTGACACATAATTGAGGCTTGAGGAATAGAGTATCAACGACTTGGAATTATTAAAGAGATCTAAGCTGAGGACATACATGACATATGTGAATTTTTCACTATTTATTAAGGGTACACCATGAGTTATGGGAATAGAGCATACTGTAAAGCAGAAGTACATAAGTCATGAGCTGCATGACTTGAGTTTGGATTTTGTAAATTCATGGAATAAGAGTCGTGCTTCTGAGTGTACTGGCACTCGCTATACTAGGAACTGGGAGCATACATGATTTTATAGAAAGTGTATGAATATAAGCTATGATCATAGAGATGACTTGTAGGGCGTGAGTAGACGTCGTAATGACTGAAGTACAAAAATTTACATTGATAAAAGAATGGGTTAGGAATCTTCCTCCTCTACAGTTGTTCTCTAATATACTGTATCATTACTAGAATCTGAGAGCCTGACTTGGTTCCTTGTTCTATCATTCCCCCTTTAGAATTAAGCCATCATTCTACATCCGTGGACCCTTTTAATAAACTCTAAGCTAAACTACAATCACTATACTCTAGAGTTTGATGTATAACAATACACATAAATAATAAACTCACCATGAAAGACTATATCTTAAAGTGTAAATCTAATACAAGTACTTCTTTTTGAGATACAATTCTTGACTTTCTATAGCCCTAATAATCATCACATAATAACTTAAACACTTCCTAACTTAGAATCTTCAAGAGTATCAGCATACCCTGAGTTCACACCATCTAGAATTTCAACTCATCTTTCTATTAGCTCAATCATCCAAGATTCAAATTTAGATTTTAACACTTAGCATGGATATCTATAAAAATTCTCATACACTAATACCCAGCTATTACACTGAATAGGAATCTTATGAAGACGTAAGAAAAAGAGAGCTTGAGTTCGAGGCTGATGATCTTATATATTTAAAAGTTTCACCTATGAAAGGGGTGAAGAGATTTGGCAAGAAGGGGAAACTTAGTCCCCATTATATTGGTTCCTTCCATATTTTGAGTAGTGTTGGGAAGGTATTATATGAGCTTGAGCTACCCACAGATTTATCCTTAGTTCATCCAGTGTTTCATGTGTCTCTGTTGAAGAAATGCATGAATGATTCAACTGTTATAGTTCCTCTAGAAAGTACAGATATTTGGAATAGCCTTTCTTATGAAGAAGTCCCAGTAGAGATTCTTGATCATCAGATTTGTAGACTAAGGAACAAAGAAGTTTCCTTTGTCAAAATTCTATGGAAAAACCAGTCCATTGAGGGTGATACTTGAGAAGCAGAAGCAGACATGCGTACCAAGTATCCTCTTCTCTTCTTCACGAACTCAGATTCAGCCGAAGGTAATAGTTTTCCTTCATTCAATTCTTTTTCAATTTCAGATTCAGCCATATAGCTATTTTCATAAGAATTCATGCACTCATAGATTAGTTCAGTAGCTCATTATATTTGAGATTCAGCCATACAGTTTATTTCAGTTTTGCATGATAGCTTATAGCCTCAGATTCCTTAGCATTTTTAGCTTAAATTAACCATATTTGAGGACGAATCTTCCCAAGGAGGAGATGTTATAACACCTCATATTTTTCCTAGTTTAAATTCATTCCTAGAATGTTAAGAGATAGCTTTCAAAATGAATAATATTTTTTTATATAGAATTTTCCAGATTTAAACCTTCCATTATGTGGGAAATTGAATTAGTTTTTCATCGATACCAAATTCACCTAATTCCATACCCGGTTGAGAAGTTATGGAGATTTCGGTAAAGCAGTGTCCCACCTGGGTACTCACCGTGTCGCAGTGGATGCAAACATGACAATTGTTAAATTCCAGTGGTCCTCTGAAATATCCCCACATCGGGGAGGGGTCCAATTTCCTATTTTTCAAAATCCAGTAGCCTAACGCGATAGTGGCACATCGCGCCAATGGACAAAATGGCACTCCATAGGGGCACCGCGATGGTGGCGCATCGCGAAGAATGCCTAATTCCTAATTCTCCTATTTCCAGTGAACCACCATGATAGTGGCATGTCACGGTGGCCTATCAATTCAGAAGATATTGCTTTTCCAGTTCTATTTAAATATTAAAAGGGGTGTTTTGGTCAATTTCCAAGGTCCCAAATCCATCCAAAACATAGTATTAAACATATTCAAGGCACTTTATGCCCAAATTCATCCATTCTTTCTCAAAGCAAAACCTTAGAGCTCCGAAGCTTCTTTTTCAAGAAATCAAAATCCTTCCTAGTTTCCCCAAGAAAGCTTAAAATTGAGGATTTCCAAGAGAAGATAATCAAGAACTCATCTCCAAGAACGCAATAGGAATTCAAAATTCAAGATTTCTTCATTGAATCATCTATCAAGGTATGTGGGGTTTATGAACAAGGATCTTCTTTTATCCTTGTGCCCAAAACCAAGTTTTAATTACAATTTCATATGATTTTGAATGTTTATACATGAATTTTAAATTAGGGTTCATACCCATTATTGCTATTTGCAAGATTATGTGTTTTTGAGAAATTTTTATAGATGAATTGCATGTCTATTTTTCATTTTTTCATGCCTATTGCAGTAATTTACAAATTTAGAGATGAATTATCATTTTCTTCATCATCAAGCATGGTTATTATGATGTTTTGACATAAGTTTAAAGCATGGGTTTTAATCCCTAAGATTTAGTATCTATATTTTAAGAAGATTATGATTCCTTATAGTTTGGGTACTTTTTGGTTCAAATTCTGCTCCTTATTAGTTTTACATGATTCAATATTTCTTTTTAGGCAGTTTGAGTTAACTTGGGGTTTGTCCTAGTGACTCTCTAGTTATTAGTAGTAGAAGCTTGTCAGACTACTAGATTTGATATAGACTTATAGTATTTGATTTTCAGACATTACATTCAGATTACTTTCAGTTATTTCAGACAGTTTCCGCATTCAGTATGACTTTTATGTCCATATCACCTTATTTATGAGATTCAGACTTAGTAGAAGACAGACAGGGTTAGCTTAAGGCTAGTCATAGTCTTGAGCACTTTGTGACATCATGGGACCAGGTTTCAAGGTGTTACATCAACTTTCTATGGATCTACCGTAATCCCCTCACTAGAAACAACGAGCCTGAGAAAAGTGACAAAACTTAGTCAAAATTCAAACTTAGAAAATTTTGCATACAATTTTTGGTCCTTAAGAGTCTTCAACACAATTCAGAGGTGATTGGAATAATACTTCTCACTTTTAGAGTACAAAAATATGTCATCAATGAACACTATAATAAATAAATCTAGTAACTACCTAAAACCTAATTAATAACATCCATAAAAGCAGCCGAAACATTAGTCAACCCAAATGACATAACCAAAAACTCATAATGGCCATATCAAGTTTAGAAAGAAGTCTTAGGAATATCAACCTACCTAATCTTCAACTGATAATAGCCTGAACAAAGATTAATCTTAGAGAACTACCTAGCACCTTGAAGTTGAACAAAAAGATCATAAATTTGAGGAAAAGGGTACTTATTCCTTACTATAACCTTATTCAACTGATGATAATCTATAAACATTCAAAGAGACCCACCTTTATTCCACTCAAAAAGCTCAGAAGCACCCCATTGAGAAATACTTGGATGAATAAAACCCTTATAAAGAAGATCCTTCAACTAATTCTTCAGATCTTTAAGTGTAACACCCCACACTTTTGGGATAAAGTTAGAATCACCTTTCTACGCGTATAGACCCGAACCTAATGATTCTTTAATAATAAATGTGTGATGATCAATACTATAGTGTGTGAATATCTTTAAATATGAATTGAGGTCACAAAAATCCTCTAACTTAAAGACGAGTTGAAAACTTTTCTATTGATTGAGTTTTAGTAGATGTTTCAACCTGGGTAAACTTACATCAACTATTACACCTCGAATATGATGAGTTAGAGGACCTACTATATATTAAATAAAAGGTATTCGAGCCTTTTTTCCAATTCCATCGGCCAATCATTAATTTGTGTCTGTAGTAAGAAGTTATAAGTGTTTGAATAAGACACTCTCCAGGATATGCAAAGGGGCTTGCAATGCCCACTTAAGGCTATGCCACGGGCTGTGTGTCACCCAACTTAGATTATGTCATGGGTTGCGCGTCGCCCACCTTGGGTAAAGTAGCGTAAAAGCTCCATTTTAGTATTATTTAAGGGCAATACGGTCCTTTCATGTCCCATAATAGTCCCTAAATATTTATAGACTAATTACAACCCTAATGCATATTAAGTACTCCTAAAAAATCCCTAATTCATCTTCTAAGTCATAAGAGAAGAAAAACAAATTAGGGTTGGCTCTTTCAATCTTAAAGGTTTGATCGTTTCATAAATTCTTCATTAATTAACGTAGGTAGGGTTTTCCTAAACTACATGGTCATAGTGAAATTATTTTAATAATATTTAAATATTGAGAAATCATGAATTTACAAAGGATTTTGAATTTACATTTACAATGATGCATTATGAAACCTTCTAGGAAATATTGTCTTGGTCTTGAGGCCTTCCACTTAAAACTTGATTGTTACTCGTATATATATGTATGCAATGGATGTTTTGAAATTTGAATCGAGAGCATAAAGATTTATACTCTCCCTCTTGATATGAACTATTCTATTTCATATTAAGAAAGCATGATAGAATTATCTTCACTATTGTGAATTGACTTGGTATTTGTGATGATATAAAGAGAGGGAAATTTTCTTAATTGTATGAACGAAAGTGATGATTTAAAGAATTTCATGGTTTGTTACAAGATACATGACCACAACGTGTTTGTGAATTGAAATTGAGGATATTTGCCTAAGTTTTTATGAATTTCACTTTACGCATCCTCTTATATTGTTTGAATGATTTGGTGGTCTGAACATCGTTTTGGATGAAAAGAGTTGTAACATGATAATGTATGGCTAAGAAATATGACTTTCAAGTGTTGGTGTGATGATACCAAACAGATGAATGCTATAGCAAATTTAGAACAGGCTAAAATACAATTTTTACTCAGATTTTGAATTCAAAAAGATGCATGTTTAGAAAGGGATAAAAATAGGCTTAAAGAGTTAGATGGTTATCTAAAGAAAGTATGAGTTGAAAGACTCAATGCTAGAAACCATGATTTGTTGACACAGGGTAATGGTACCATGCTTTGTGGTCTTGTGTACCTTGATTCATGTCATCCCAATTTGGGACTATGGTTAGGAGCCATGCGATGTGATCTTTTCCACTACTGTGACATCTTCATTTGATTGGGGATCATGGTGCCATGCTGTGTGGTCTTGTGTCTCCCCTTATATATACTCCAATCTTTGCGACAAACTTGGATTGGGGGCTTGGCCGCTGAGTTAAGGGCGGATTCCATATAGCCCAGGAATTACAGATTTTAAGGTGTACCATCTAGCTCAAAAATAAGATAATGAGTGAGTTGTGGTTCTAAAGAAATGTTTCAATGTCTTTTAAGTATGCCCACGTGTTTTCCTGTATCATATGTAAAGTATTTTATAAATTGCTCTCACTTATGTTGTATAAAAGTATATTATTTTGGATTACCCTGCGAACCAATACAGTTGTATTGACTCTCTATATTTCAGGATCTGAGGCTTAGTCCCAGGGTCCCGCTAAGCGGTAGATCATTGTCAGACGATTGGAGTTGGTGACCCTTCCTTATTTTGTAAGGCCTTGTCTTATGTGATGATTTTATTATTTTTAGTTTATGGTCCGATCGAGGGCCTTATCCTGATTTTAGACAGAAATTGTTGTTATGTTAGAGATTTCGCAGACTGGTGTCATGTATTTTGAATGTTATGAGCCTCATTTCGTATTGTCTATTTGAATTAAGAAGTTGACCATGTTTTTATTTTTTTATGTCTTTTGTAATTCTTTATAGTTTATGAATTATTCATATGATTTCCAGTTAGAAGGGATCTCAGTCCTTTATGGTTCGGGATGCTCATCATGGCCAGGGCCCCAGTTCAGGTCGTGACAAACTTGGTATAAGAGAACGATTCATGGTCCTAGGGTGTTTGCAAAATCGTATCTTGTAGAGGTTTCCTTATGGGTGTGTTGTCCACCACACTTATAATCAGTAGACTACCGAGCATTTAGGAGTTATTTCTTATTCTCTCATACTCCTGATCGTGCTATAGAGTCATCCATAAGAAAGTTATCCAAATTCCTTCCTTGTTCTAATTTTCATGGGCGATGCCTTATTGTCAAGGCGATATAAGTCTAAGAGTTTATCTCCCCCAGCGAGATGGTTATCTCTGATTGAGTTATCCAAAAAGTTATGAGATAGAACAAGGACTTGATAGGAGTACATTAGTTCTTCAAGTTGTCTTGATTCGAGTGTATACCGTTATCCTGACGAAATTATGCTTTTCAGCCTGAGGTACGAAGTGTATTCAGTCCCTTTTCAAAATTCTTATTGCAGATTTCATGTATAACAAAATACGACTTATTAGTCAACTCCCAACGTCTATACTAGTCTGACAAGCCTATAAGAAAATCAATTAAACCAGCGAGCCATTGAGACATGCCCCAACTGACTCATACTCAGTTATCAAATGCAAACAATTCTGTGAAACCAACATCAGACATCACGTCCTCAGAACATGAAGACTCACCACAATAGAAGATGTAGAACAGCGTGATCGAAGATTCACTGTCGAACCTGGAACTGAGAACCTGAACCTACATTCCGAGAAAATGCAGCCCACATCCAAAGATGTGGGTCAGTACCATGGAAAGGAATCGAGTATATGGGGGTGTATGCAGTTGTATAAACATCATCATCATAAATATTTATAAGAAATATGCAGGATGTATGAAAGAATCACATAGACCGAAGAAAATCATCATAACCATGAGAGGATGAAATAAGTACAATAACACATGTGAGTCATCATATAATTTGTCAATCACTTTCTGTTCATCCAGAATATCAATTCTCATAATGTAAATATCATTTAAATCTTTCGAAAGAATAACTTTCACAATTCCACTTTCAAATCACTTCACCATGCACCATAGACACAAGGAAACACACACACACTGGGAGATCCTATAACCGACATAAACCATGTGAGCTACATGGAGTCCAACGTACAACCCACGGTGGGAAGAGCTGTCCTATCCTTTCCATTGGAGTGGGACTATCGATATCAAATCCACACAAACTAGTGATCACTATATAAATCAACCTCAGGCTCACTCCTCCGGGGGCACGTAGTTCTAGGGAAGTAAGGTCGCTTTATACCTCCCACTCGGTGCTAAAGATTTCTTCCGAACTTAGCTCAGATCATTTCAAAGACAATCCACAACAAAATAATTTCAGTAATATATAAATATACATCGGGAGCCATCATGCTTCCCATCTATCAAAATCAACCACGTTGTGGATTTCTTTCACACTCGAGTTCAAAACAACTCCATTAAGACCAAAAGGTCAAATCATTCAAACTATCTCAAATATTCAACATCAACTTGCTTATAACACACACTTTCTCAAAAAAACACAATTTCCAATGGGGATTCACGACCCAAATATCAAAATTATGATAAATATCGTTCAAGATTCATGCTTTATATCTCCACACATGTAAATTCATCTTTCAAAATCATAAACATCAATATTTCATAATAATCATCATAAGATATGGGTTCATGCTTCAAATTCGTAAAATTCAAATAAAAATCATGCCTTTGTAATGAAAATTACTTTTGGGCACAAGAACGAAAGAGATTTCTTGTTGAAAAACCCCACATACCTTGAATGATGAACTTTAGATCGATACTCATTTTTGAGATGTTAATCATGCCTTTGAATGATGGTTCTTGGAGTTCTTGAACTAGGAACTTGGAATCTTGAATAAATTTGTAGAATTAATGGTGAACTTTGGAGGTTCTTGAAGTTGGATGTAGGAGCTTAGGGTTTTCTTTTTGAGGGAATTTGATGAAATATAACATATAATACTTATAATAGGATTTTTAATATAGGGTTTGGAAGGATTTTGGGTGAGGGGGAATGACCAAAATGCCCCTAAAAATCAAAAAAATTCTTGAATCTGTCCTTTGGTGGACTGTTTTGATAGTCTGAAGTAGATCAACCATAACGTTTTACTCCGATATCCAAATTGGATGAAACCAATTTCAATAGAAAGAGGACTCTCATATATTTTAATTGATATATAGTATCTCACCCAGATCATTGTGTACGAGGAGTTATGATCATTTGAATTTGACCCCAAAATTCACTTTTGATAGGCTGAAGTAGATCGATCATAACTTTTTGCTCCGATAGACAATTGGATGAAACCAATTTCATTAGAAAGAGGAATCCCCAGAGCTTTCCATTGATATATAGTATATCACCCAGATCATTATGTACAAGGAGTTATGATTGTTTAAAGTTGGAGCAAAAATACTCCAGGCCTCAATACTTTTTCCTGCATGTTTTACTGTTCACTACTATTCACGATTCGATCAGAATGTTTATAACTCGTCGCTCGGGTGTCTGTTTTGGATGATCCACATATCGTTGGAAAGCATATTTGATACTCTATGCAATGGTGGGTCATAATATAAGACATTCCACATGAAAAATGTATAATTTATCCTAGAAGATAGAACCCAACATGTTCACGTACAAAATTTCAACGAAAA
>NC_061120.1:184555110-184562327 GCF_002878395.1 Capsicum annuum | reverse complement strand
ATCGATCGATGAACGATGTAGTAAAAAACTAGTAGAATCTATCCAAATATATTGAATACCTTGATTTGAAATGATAGAAGTAATAATATACTGTACATTGAAGTTATATTAATGTAAGCTAATCAAAATAATTGATAACTCATCAAAGTATGTATATGAAATAAGTCGCATTATATTATTGGATAATATACTGTGTAAGTATGTGATGTATATAGTACGTATTGATATAGTCGATAGTGTGTATATGTGTGTGTATGTATAGGTATATATAATATATACATATTATATAGTGAAGGTATATTAATGACATAAGATAAACCAACCGATAATTCAATTGAGTATCTGTGAAATACGTTGTATATTATTATGGGGTAGTAAAATCGGGTATGTGATGTATATAGTACGTATTTGAAAGTTGATACCCAATTGAATATATTTATATATACGTATATCTCGTGTAGTGATCGTATGCAGTAAAAGAATGCTAGATAACTGAATCTATATATCAAAATATTTTGAATAATACATTGATATCACAGTCTTGATGAAATAGATATACTATTTTGTGTCAATGTAGACACACGTATATTGTTGAAGTGGTAATAACGTAAGACAAGTAATCAAAAATTTATCTGATTAACGCGTTGTATTATGAGGTATATATATATAATATCGTATTTAAAAGCTAATTAACCTAAAATTTATTATAATTTACAAAATTCATTGATATTATTATACGATTGAGGAAATATACTACTTGTGTTAATGTCATGATAGAATAACTAATTATCTAATTTATATATATAAACATTGTATTAAATTATTTGGATGTTGTTATAAATATTATAGAATTTGTTAAAATTTATTAAAATTTTAATTTGTTAAAAATTAATTTTTATTTATTAATTTATTTTTATTTATTAATTTATAAATTATAATTTATTAAAATTTAATATGTCAACAATTTTGATTAAAAACTGACCACATGTGGTTGGTTTTTAAAAATATTATCAAAAATACGTATGTGATCGATGTATATATTATGTATTTGGAAGCATAATAGCCAATCAAATATATGTATACTATCACCACCACTCCTCCTTCTCCACACCCTTTTTGTTGCCGTCGCTGCCACCTCCTCTTCCTCCACTATTATTATCACTATCATTGTCACCTCTTCCAGATTCACTATTATTTCCTTCCTCTACATAACTATCGCCTATTTTTCTTTTTTCTCCTCCACTACCATCGCTATCAACACCACAACAAATGTCATCTTCTCATTCGGCGTCACCATCAGCACCACCACCTCCATTTTTACCATAAATATCACTTTTTTATGGGCTCCTTCTCCAACCAGATTTTTTTTCAGAAAGTAAGTAAGTATCGAAGTTGCTGCAACAATTTTGATAGTCACTGCAGCAATAATCGAAGTTGCTGCAACAATTTTGATAATTGCTGCAGCAACTTCGATAATTCTTATAACATAATAACTAATAGTAGTTATTGCAGCAATTATCATAGTTACTGAAGCAACTCTCATAATTGTTGAATTTGTTGTATTATTTCTTCATTCATTTTAAATTTTTTTTTATTTTTTTTCAAATTTTTCATTTTTTTTAAAAAATAGTTCATAAAAATTAAAAAGAAAGAAGAACAAAATGAAAAGAGAAAGAAAAAGAAAAAGAGAAGATGAAAGAAAAGAAAAATCTTGAGAAAGAAAAAAATAAGGAAAAAGATGGGGAGAAAAAAATTTAGAGAGAGAAAGAAAAATCAAAAAAGAAATATTAAAAGATAAAAAAAAGAGGGAAATTATAAAATTTAAAGTTAAAAAGTATAATTTTTTTTTAAAAAAATTATACTTCATACCTTGATTAACTTAATCATAACTTAAATGAAATTTGAACTTTCACCCTTATTAATTCTACTTTTGTGTCACCTCCCTCTTTGCATCCCTCTCTCTCTACCTCTCTTTAACCATCAATGGCTGCCGCCGCCGCTGAGAAACCCGATGCCGCCCCGTCCCCTCTTCCCGGCTCCCTCTTCTCTTCCCTAGCCGGAGAAAACCCGATGCCTCCGAGCCAGCCGCAATTTCAGCCGGAAGAGCACCCGCGCCGCCTCCCAACATCAACCATGCCAACACCGCCGATGCCAGTTGAGGTATTTCTTGCTTCACCAGTTTAGGGGAAAGGTGACTGTTTTTCTTATGTTCTCAAATTTGTTTGTGTGTGGCCATCATTGCTAAATTTTATTCAAGTAAGTATGTTGGATCTGAGTTCTTGTAAAACTAAGAGGCTTGCATTATTGAATTGTGCAAAATGAGCTTTTCAAGAAAATACTTTGTGGTTTTAAAATTCTTTTACAGATCTATTGCTGCAGAGTTAGTAAGGTTCCTTGTTTTCCTTTCTAGGTTTTCTATTATAATGTAGCATTAATTATCTTTCTTAGTTTGCTTAATGTGGATTATGTAGTCAAATGACATTTTGTTTCTTTGTGTAAGACAATGTGTTTGTCATGAATGTGTAGAATTTACTAAAGTGTGGTCACTTGTGTTTTGAATTTAGTTAAGTGTGGTCACTTGAGAAGTGAATAAGTGACTTGAAAATGTTTAAGTGTAGGTACTTGAAATGTGGACTTGTGTTTTGAATTTAGTTAAGTGTGGTCATTTGAGAAGTGAATTGGTGAGTCGAAAATGTTTAAGTGTAGTTACTTGAAAGGTGGACTTGTGTTTTGAATATAGTTAAGTGTGATCACCAGAGAAGTGAGTTAGTGAGTCGAAAATGTTTAAGTGTAGTTACTTGAAAGGTGGACTTGTGTTTTGAATATAGTTAAGTGTGGTTACTAGAGAAGTTAGTTAGTGAGTCAAAAATGCTTAAGTGTAGGTACTTGAAATGTGGACTTGTGTTTTGAATTTAGTTAAGTGTGGTCACTTGATAATTGAGTTAGTGACTTGAAAATGTTTAAGTGTAGGTACTTGAAATGTGGATTTGTGTTTTGAATTTAGTTAAGTGTGGTCACTTGAGAAGTGAATAAGTGTAGACACTCAAAATGTAAACTTTTCATTTTGAATTTAGTTTAGTTTGGTAACTTGGGAAGTGAATTAGTGACTTGAAGTGTTTAAGTGTAGTTACTTGAATTATGAATTAGTGAATTTTGTTTTGAATTTAAGTACTTGAAATGTGAACTTATTTTAGTAAAGTGTGGTCACTTGAGAAGTGAATGAATTTAGTTAAGTGTGGTCACTTGAGAAGTGAATAAGTGACTTGAAAATGTTTTGTGGACTTGTGTTTTGAATATAGTTAAGTATGGCCACTTGAGTCAACGACGTTAGTGATGAACTTCGTTTCTGTTGGATTGAGTTTCTGGTTCAGATGTTAGCAAAATCGGCTATAAATTTTGGCATTTTTGATAGCATTCGAGTGGAGAGTTAAAAATACGCCTAAATTATCTCGGCATACCTAAACTATTAAGTGTGAGTTTTCTACTTAAATTATTACTAAATATCGAAACACACCTCAACTATCACCAAATGTTTATCGAATAGTTGTGGCCTGTTTCAATAGACATTTGATGAACTTCACCTCTATTGGATTTTTCAGAAATTAGCATATCGATACTAAATTTCGGTATTGTAGAGAACATTATGAGTGAAGAGTCAAAAGTACACCTAAAGTATTCTGGTTTTTTGAGTTTCCTACTTGAACTATCACCAAATGTTTATTGAATAGTTGAGGTGTGTTTCAATAAACATTTGGTGATAGTTCAAGTATGAAACTCACACACTTGATAGTTCGGTATGAAACTCAAAAACGGGGATACTTTACGTGTCTTTTGACTCTTAACTCATAACGTTGTTGAGCATTTGTTTGTAACTTCTAGGGACACGAAATGTTCAAAGTATAACACAGTATAAGAATTTTTAGCTGATTGATTTGAGTGCACAATTAGTAGGTTTACTTTATTAGCTTTTTAAATGCATATTGGATGAATTATTAGCACACAATATGAGAATTCCACTTCGATGATCAATTAGAATGCTGTCTGTAGTTTTACTATGTTAGCTTTTCAAGTGTGATATTGAGGTTAACGTGTTTGTTGCTGGGTGATTGTTTGTGGTAGACTGTTTTGACGATTTGCGAAGTACGTGAAGAAGACATTGGGCTATCGGATGGAGATGTTCTAATTTTTCCTGAAATGATCAAATACAGGTAGTTTTCAATATTCTTCTATGTTATTTTAAAAATCATTGTATTATTCTGTATGTAGTAGTGATCAAGTATGTAACTCGTCTCTCTGAAAACAAGAAAAGAAAAGTAAACATAATGAATTTGACTTGATTCTTTTTTCCTCACAACATTATGTTATTTCGGAAGAAGTTAGTCTTGTATGATTAAATACTACACTGGTGTTCTCTTCTATCTCATGGAGTAATATTTTTGGCACTTTTCCATATGGGAATTGTTGTAATGTATAGCTAAACAGTGTAATTTTCTGGAGACATTCCTTCGCGTGAGGTGGCTCCACCACTGATCTCATTTGATATCCCTTTGCATTAGATGGCTCCACCACTGAAGCAAACCACATTGTGTCTATTTTATGCAGCCTTACCGCTCGCATTTATGCAAGAGGTAGGTCGTTTCCATATCGATAATTGTAGCAATGAAATAATTATAGCATATTGAAACCAACTAAATAAGAAATAGCCAAGACTTTTGTCGGGGACAAGTTCATAGACGAGTATCTTTTCCTCTCCTGCAAAGTAATATACCGGTAGTTTCACAAAATTTCTGGGCTGGAGCTTCGCAATCAATACGTTCTTGTTAGTAAATTCTTATACATCATGCCCTGAGCCTCCTTATAATCTCTTCACAGCTATCTCAATATTCTCAATATTACATATGGCAGCTGATGCTTCATCTGCAAGCATGCACATTGTCCAGTGAAAACTCTCTTATAATTTGAGATTTTGAGATGGTTTGAATTGCAACCGGTGATGTTAGGCATAGTGAAGGAGGTAATTTCTAATTTTTGGTATACTGCTTCTTGTATACCGGAGATGTTCGTATAATTAATAAAACTATTTACCTTTTCAATAAAATGCACTAAAGCCAATCAAAATTCACTTTTGTTTTGTTAGGCATCAGTTGCCGATCAATTAATTACTTTACTGGATCAAAGAAAAATTTCACTTGATAAGAACAATAAAATTATATGATGAATTATTTAGGAAGGCAATTTCACATGGCACGACTGATAGAGGAGTTCGTATATTTTGAATTACGATGCCACTCTCCCTTCACCGTGGAAGACAATGTCACACAAATTGCTACATGATCAACTTTCCTCTTTTATTTTTCAGTTCAAAACCACCACTTCACCTTGACCATAATGCCAAAAAAAAAACAAAAATTTGATTCATAATTCGAAAAAGGCCGAACCAACAGATTCATTGAGATGCGGAATTACCTCCCTAGGACCATAAACTGTAGTGATAACTTTGGTATTATATACCCATTTTAAAAGAGGCGAAACTATAAATAATCGAGTAAACAAGTCAATTTCTGGTACAAAAAGTAGATCAACATAATAGCGCAAGTAGAAAGAAAGAGCTCTTGACACAACACTAAAGGCAAATATTATTACTTTATAAATATGAAAGATATAAAATTGTGATCTCACATATGCAAAATAGCCTTGAGAAGTTTGGCAAGATAATGTCATAGTTAATCAATATGTATATAACATTAATACAGAATGGAAGGAAGAAAATATGAAAAAACTATAGCAAACCCTCATTCTTTCATGCTCCTCCCTTTTTTAATACTACTCAGGGTCTGCATTAAAGAAAAGATCAAGAAGAAGAATCAGTGCATCAAAGAATAATTGATCGAATAAAGCTCTTAACCAAATTGAATATCAAGCCAAGAAGAAGCAGTAGAAGGAAAACTCCTAAACAAAGAAAAACACAAAAGAATCCTAAACCTAATGAAAGAAAAGTTAATTGTTTTTCATAAACTTAAAAGTCACGTACAAAGCCCACAATCATTTAGTTTATTTTTTGGTATAATAATTGGAGGAAAAAAGTAAAATTAAAAAGCCACGAACAAAGCCAACAATCATTTAGGTTTTAAAATTATTTTTTGGTATTCTAATTGGAGCAAAAGACAAATTTGTTAATAAAGGATAAAAAATTCAAACAACATTTTGGTGATAATAATGAATGAAAAAAAAAAGCCAACTTGAATTAATACCAAGCTGAGAATAAAAAGTATTAAGTGGTGGTATGCTTTTATAACTTTTGATCCAAAAAATTATTCAAATAGAATTTTTTTTTTTTTTTTTTTATAAAAGTGAAATTGTAATTGATGTAAAAATACGAAATATATCATGATTTTTTTAGCTAGATTAAATAACTAAACCTAATAAAATTACAAATAAAATTAACTGTGAACAAAATTTTACCTAAAGTGAATAGGTACGTGAAGGAAAAAAATATCAATTAAACTTGACTTGAAGGATTTAATGACATATCTAGGTAGTTAAAATATAAATAAAATTGTTCTTCAAAAAGTATACATTATTTCAGGAAAGACTTAAATTGTCTACTAAACGATTGATTTTTTTTTATACAAATACTAATTCAAAAAGAACCCTAAACTTTAGGTATATAATTCAAATAAGGAAAAGTTTAATAATTAAATTCTAATGAATTTTTTAGTTTTAAAAACTATTAGAAAATAGTAAAAAGACGATTTTGTCTATTGCGGAACGTCTTAATGAAGGGCAAAAAGTTCAAATCACTTTTCTAAGGGTCTTCACATTTTTAATATATTATAAATATAGATTATAGATCATAGATAGATATAGATTATAGATTATAGATTATAGATATAGATTCCATGTAGGTAAAAAGTTGAGAATTGAACTTGGCCATATGAGAGCAACAATAGTCACAATTTTGTTACTGCTGTGAAGGAATTCTCGCTCACAAAATTAAATAATTTTGATTAGAATTTAAAAAGGGGTAGATGTATTATAACTCCCGCTATGCAGAGGATCGGGGAAAGGGCACAAAGGTTTAATTACAGTTGTATTTATGCAAAAAATTATTTTCACGATTTGAACCCACAAGGAAGGCATTGATACAATATTAAGTGTGTATCAAGAGATTCCAACCAACACAAGAACAACAACATGAACAACAAAGTGCTAGTGAA
>NC_061120.1:184493541-184555010 GCF_002878395.1 Capsicum annuum | reverse complement strand
ATAGTAGTCCCTCCCTTCAAACTTACTATATGTCATTATTTTACTAGTAATTTGATTTTTATTTTTAATTATTATTTTGACAAATTAAAAAAAGATAAATTTTATACCCATTATTGTTTTAATTAGTGGGTGTGACACGTAAAAAGTGACAAGTAAAAGAATAGAGTATATAATGGGATATTACCAAAAAAAAAAATAGAAAAGGTTTATTGTGGAAAAGATATTTTATTACACAATTCCCATTTCAGCCGTTAATTCAGCTGACAACCCCAAAACGCCCCCCCCCCCCCCCCCAAACCCGCAGAACTGATAATTCCCCTCCGCGTCCCCCGAATCCAAAAAGGAAAAGCTAAACTCCTATTAAACTTGTTTGTATACTAATTTTTTTCTTTATCTACAGTTGAACAACCATGGCTTCTAGTCTTCACCATCCCTTATTTACTCACTCTTTTCCCCAGAAAAATCAGAATTACAGTTATTTCTGTTACTCTACTAATCTTCAACTAAGAGATAATAGTACTAGTTCCTCAACTCGACTCCGTACTGTACTCGTCAAATCATCTAGGGACAAAAATCCTACAACTATATCCAAAAATTCCATTCATAATTCAAATGAAAGTCGGGTCAAGAATCCGGATCCTGACCCGGGACCCGACCCGGATCCTCCCTCCTCCTCCTTCTCCTCATCACTGTTGGATTCAGTCACTTCCTTGCTGTATTATCTTCGACCACACTTGGTTTTGTTATTATTATTATTATTATTATTATTATTCTTATTATTATTGTATCCGTCTACTTTTACTTGTCCACTGTGCTAAAAGTAAATTTTCAGTTTAGAAAATTACTTGAGAGATAATTCATCACTTAGTTCTTCCTATTTTTGCTTATTATTGACTATAGCCATTTTTTTATGCATTTCTCAAAGCATTGAGTTTATGATATTCAAAGGGTGATATAGTAAAATAGTCATTTTGTTTGTTGTTTCTTAAGAGTGTGCCAAGTCAATACTGGACGAGTAAAGATGGCCGAAGGGAGTAGTAATTTTTTGTGTTTATTTTTTTTGCTGATTTGTGTGTTGGGTTGGGTTATTGCAGGGAAGTGCTGAAATTTGATGGAATTGGATGGGATATTGTGTCCATTGCGTTGCCTGCGGCGCTAGCTCTTGCTTCTGACCCCATTACTTCACTTGTTGATACTGCATTTGTTGGACATTTAGGTATAATTTTGTTATATGGTTTATTGTAAATTTGTAATATACTCCTTCCATTTCAATTTGTTGTTTTAGTTTTCCTTTTAATTCCAACTTTCCACGTATCATGTTTAAGAACACAAGATTAAAGAGCAGCATTTTGGTACCTTCTACGTATCTCTAATTTAAGACTATAAAATTCAAAAGTCTTTCTTTACTTTCTTAAACTACGTGTTAGGTCAAAACCAGACAACAAAAACAACATACCCAGTGTATTCCCACATAGTGGGGTCTGGGGAGGGTAAAGTGTACGCAGACCGTACCATTACCTCATATGAAGTAGAGAGGCTGTTTCCAATAAACCCCCGGCTTAGGACCGATAGCAGTATAACAAATACAAAACAGAAATGCATATAAACTAGTACAATCTGGAAAATAAACTAACACCACTAGCCATAAGATAATACTACAGCCACAAGATAAAACTAATTACTATCTATCCGAAACCATAGACAATGCTCAACAACACAAACAAGAAACTTCAGACACAAATAAAGAACGCTCTCCTATTGTAACCGACGCACTCTCACCCTCTAACCCTCTACACTAATCCGCATTCTCCACACCTTTCTATCAAGGGTCATGTCTTCCGTAAGCTGTAACTGCTCCATATCATACCTAATCACCTCCTTCCAATATTTCTTCGGCCTACCTCTACCCCGCCTAAAACCATCCATAGCTAGTGTCTCACACTTTCGCACCGGAGCATCAAATCCCCTCCTCATCACATGCCCGAACCAACGTAACCTAACTTCTCGCATCTTGTCCTCCACCGAGGCCACTCCCACTTTCTCCCGAATACTCTTATTCCTTATCCTATCTTTCCTGGTATGACCACACATCCATCACAACATCGTCATCTCTACCACCTTCAACTTTTGGATGTGAGAGTTCTTAACTGGCCAACACTCGGCTCCATACAACATAGCCGATCGGACTGCCACTCTGTAGAACTTTCCTTTAAGCTTCGGGAGCACCTTCTTATCACATAAAACTCTCGAAGTGAGCCTCCATTTCAACCACCCCGCCCCAATACGATGCGTGTTATCCTTGTCAATCTCCCCATTGCCCTGAATCATAGACTCTAGATACTTGAAGCTCTTCCTCTTCTGAATGGCCTGGGATTCCAGCTTCACAACCACGTCAGTCTCCTGCAACACCTTACTAAACTTACACTCCAAATACTCCGTCTTGGTCCTACTTAACCGAAATCCTTTAGACTCAAGGATCTGTCTCCAAATCTCCAACTTATCGTTAACTCCTTCCCAAGTTTCGTCAATCAGTACCACATCATCCGCAAATAACATACACCAAGGCACCTCCCCTTGAATATGTCGCGTCAAAACATCCATCACCAACGCAAATAAAAAAGGGCTAAGAGTCGATCCCTGATGCAACCCTATCAAAATCGAAAAGTGCTCTGAATCTCCCTCTACCGTCCTCACCCGAGTCTTCGCGCCATCATACATGTCCTGAATCGATCTAGTGTACGCCACGGGCACCCCTCTAGCCTCCAAGCACCTCCACAAAATCTCTCTGGGAACTCTGTCATATGCGTTCTCAAGATCAATAAACACTATGTGCAAGTCCTTCTTCCTCTCCCAAAACTGCTCTACTAGTCTCCTCTCGAGGTGAATGGCCTTAGTAGTAGAGCGACCTGGCATGAAACCGAACTGATTCTCAGAGCTCCTTCTTATCCTCAACTCTACCACCCTTTCTCAAACCTTTATAGTATGACTCAACAACTTAATACCTCTATAGTTGTTGCAATTCTGGATGTCTCTCTTGTTCTTATACAAAGAAATCATCGTACTCCACCTCCACGCTTCAGGCATCTTTGCCGCCCTAAAAATGATGTTAAAAAACCTTGTCAACCACTCTAAACCTGCCCCGCCAGTGCTCTTCCAAAAATCCATTGGAATCTCGTCTGGCCCCATTGCTCTACCCCGATGCATCCTGCGAATAGCCCCCTTGACCTCCTCCACCTTGATACGCCTACAATAACCATAGTCGCGACACTCCTCGAATTTCTCCAAGTCCCCCAACACGAAACCTTTGTCCCCCTTGTCATTCAAAAGTAGTAGTTATTGGGATTAAGATGGTAGACAAAAATGTGTTTTACCCATTATTTTACAATCTAGTACTCCCTCGTCTCAAAATACTTGCCCATGGAAGCTAAAAATGTGTTTTACCCATTGTTTTACAATTTAGTACTCCCCCCTCCCAAAATCCTTGTCATATTTCACTTTTTGTGAGTTAATTTGACTAATTTTTGGAGTTGAATTGGATTAGCTTAATTCAATATTTTAAAATTAAAATCTGGATAGTAGAAAACTAAACAAAAGTACTATAACCTTCTATTTTTCTCGTATCAATGTGGTGAGAAAATACGTTTCAGGTGTTGGTAAAAGTTCGTGTAATTTGACTTAGAGATGCGCAATGTGACAAGTATTTTGGAACAGCGGGAGTAAGTGTTGGGTTCTATGTAAATGTGAATGAAAAATGGAGGGAAGAAAATGAAAGAAAAAATGAAATGTGCGTTTACTTTATAAAAGGAGTGTTTCTCCCACCAAAGGAACATCCTTGTGCTTAAGTATCGAAACATACCTTTCATGGGGATAGTGAGGCAAGAAGAAGACAAGTCTCGCACCGTCGTTGCTTGGCTTCGGCTTTGGACAAAATTCAATTGAAACTTAATTGTTTAATGAAAATTTTCTCCATGAGCATGTGCTAACACACATAGAAGGGACGCGGTACTTCAGTTCATTGTTTGTAAGTGAAAAGGAACGCGATCCTTTAGTTCATTGTTTGTAAGTGAAAAAGGGCGATGTTGCTGCATCTGGCAATGTGCGGACACACATGCCAGCTTATGTCACTCTGCATGTACGCACTTTTGTGCAATGTCTGACATGCGGCCGCATCTCGCCATGTGTGGACACACATGGGTCCGAATGTGGGCCTAACGGCCAAAATAGTGCAATATTTTAGAACCATTGCTTCTTTTCTGAAGAGCTACCTTTTGACTATAAATGTCT
The DNA here is from genome assembly GCF_002878395.1 of Capsicum annuum. Classification (NCBI taxonomy): domain Eukaryota; kingdom Viridiplantae; phylum Streptophyta; class Magnoliopsida; order Solanales; family Solanaceae; genus Capsicum; species Capsicum annuum. The sequence continues at coordinate 184,550,726 of NC_061120.1, read as the reverse complement.
GATTTTTCCTCAGATATTATAACAAAATTTTGAAGAAAAATACTCCTCTTTTTCACAAAACTCAACTGTGATTTGCTAATGTTGAGTGAGTTCGTTGTTCGGCAGAATTTGAGGTACCGCTATACTGCTGAAGTGATTCATTTTATCCTGGAAGGATATATTCTATAACCTCGAGTACTTGAAGGGAATAATTTCCTTAAGGACACACTGTGAATTCAGTGGACTTGAATCTTTTAATCTTCATCTCCTTCTAAAAGTTTGGTTTACTAGCTTCCAAAAAAAGTTTGAACTTCATTTGTTGTTTATAGTTGGTTTGAACTTCATTTTTGTTTTTTATAAGTTGATTTGAACTTATTGTTGAAGTTCATATTTGTGAATATAGAGTTAGAATTTCATTTGGTTGTTCATACTTTAGTTTGAACATATTATTGAAGTTCATTGAATACAGATTTTACTAAACCAAAAAATAACAGTAAGTGTTAAGCAAGTTAAATCGTGCACAAATGGGTTGATGCTATAGTTTACTTATAGTGGCTCCCACTTTGTATTAGGTAGATTCTGAGATCACTGAAATAAAGGAGGAGGGGAATAAAATTTCGAAATGATAAAGTGCAACTTACTGACTGGTCCATGTCTGTCTGTCTTATCTATACATGTGTTTTGTAGGTTCAGTTGAATTAGCAGCAGTAGGTATTTCAGTATCAGTTTTCAACCTCATCTCGAAATTGTTCAATGTTCCTTTGCTCAACGTCACAACTTCTTTCGTTGCTGAAGAGCAGGCATTAATTACTAAAGGTGACGGTGAGTTTGTCGAAGCATCTCTTGTTAATTTGTCAAACATTTTTTGTTGCTGATATGAGTTATATTTTTGTTCTTAAACTAGATAGCTCACCTGATTCACAAAGCAAGATATTACTTCCTTCGGTATCAACTTCGTTACTACTTGCCCTTGGCCTTGGCATTGCGGAAGCTGTGGGACTTTCTGTTGGCTCCGGTTTCATGATGAATACCATGGGTATATCTGTTGTATGTCTTATTTTGGAAAACAAGTTATCTTCTATCATGAGGGCTAACTTTTTCTCTTCCAATCCCCAAGTTGTAAGCTATTGAGCCATTTTTGTTTGGAAGTATATCTTGGAGAATGCATATTGACAATCAGATATTATTGATGCATTGACCTCCGTAGGTATGCCTAATTATGATAATCTACCTAAAATGAGGGTAAAAATATACAACTTTGGTTATGAAGTTTGTACTTCCTTGTTACTCAAAGAGGGGGGGAGATCGTCGTGGGGAACTGCTACAAACTTATTTAGCTTCCTGGATTTATGCTTCCCCATATTTCTGCTGTGTATTGCTGTTTGTTGAAGGTAAAACAGTGTAAGTCTATTTGGGATTGTTGATGTGTCACAGGATTCACCAATGCGTGTACCAGCTGAGCAATTCCTTACAATGAGGGGATTTGGAGCTCCACCAGTTGTTATAGCACTTGCTGCTCAAGGAACATTTCGTGGATTTAAGGACACAAAAACTCCTTTATATGCTGTTGGCAAGTATCAAAGATACCCAAATACATATCTGATCTACATAAAGCAAATCCAAGTGAAATCTGTTTTGATAATCTTGTTTCATGAATAATTATAGATTGTTGGCAGATAACTGCTTCTAGCTTTATTGTTGCTGTTTGTATAGTAACTTCACGAATTCATCGGGAAGTTGAGATAAAAAGGGTTTGTTTTCATGTACCCCTTTAGTTGAGCTAAATGCACTATATTAAGCCTCAGTATACAGTAGGTTTTCCTATATAAGTACAGTTACAAAATTTAAGTGGGCAGGCACTACTTTAGATGTTTGACTTCATTTAAATTCATACACCTTGGTGAATTAGGGATAAGACCAGCTTTTATTGGAGATTTGTTCAGCTTAGTTAATTATAGAGAAACAACTCTAGGCCAGTGTTATCACAAGCAACAACAACAAACCCAGTGTGTTCCCACAAAGTGGGGTCTGGGGAGGGTAAGATGTACGCAGTCCATACCGCTACCTCCGAAGAAGTTGAGAGACTGTTTCCGATAGACCCCCGGCTCAAGATAAAGAATAGGTGACAAGTAGATGGATTACATAACAGAAAAGGCTTAAGGAATAATAAAAAGTAAATCAGAGCAATACGAGTGTTATCACAAGCAAAAAGAGCAAAAAAGCTCCAAGGTCCGTTGGGGCTTTAAGCGCAAAGTGTGGACTTTAATGAAAAAAGGCACAAAGGGAGGAAAAAATACAAATATATATGTTTAGTCCAAGACTAGTAATTATAAGCATAAATAACAAATTTATGAACAAAGAAATTGAAAAAAAAAACAATCAGAAATATCAATTGTTTAGTGCTCCTCTTCAAAATAGGCTCATAGGCAAGGAAAAGTATGCCTTAGAAATTAGAACCTTGATGACGTAACTGAAACTCACATTAAGCAAGGCAAAACGCTCAACACATTTTGAGCCTCGCTTCAGGGCTAAAGCGCACCTTTGACAATACTGCTGTGGGGAATGCTACTACCTTATGAGGTGCCTAGAGTATGGCTTTATATTAATCAATATCATTGTTTGCTTGATCCCCCCCTCCCCCCCCCCCCCCCCCTCCAAACACCCACCCACCCACTCGGTATGGTCTTGATAAATAGACTCTTTTTGTTATGTCTCAAATGTTTTGAGTAAAATATTTGCTTGATACTTCTACTTCCATGTCTGACAAAGAAGAGTTCTGGATTATCAGGAGCTGGTAACTTGGTAAATGCATTCTTGTCTCCAATTTTGATATTCTCCTTTGGTTTCGGCATTAGTGGTGCTGCAATTGCTGGTGTGATTTCTGAGTATGTTGTTGGCGGTAAACCAAACTATAGTTACTCTGTACATGATATCACTTCCTGTCCATTCTCTTTATCTTATTTTTTGTTTGATCTACATTTTGACCAGATACTTGACTGCTTCTATCCTTCTGTGGAAGTTAAATGGGAAAGTTCTTCTTATTGCTCCAGACATTGATGTGGGAAGATTTTCTCAGTATCTTAAATCTGGTACTTTCTTGGGAGCTATTGACAATACCCAAATCAGGATACTTTTTGTGGTTAACAAAAAGAATTTTGATAAAAGGACTCCCATTTTGTGTGGATAATCTGTTGGACACAACATTCAAATGTGTCCAACTGAATCTCCTATTGCAGCTGCATATAACTCTATCCATAGTTCCTTCTCAAAAAGTAACTCTATCCATAGTCGAAAATGAATACTTTGAATGGTAAATGATTTGAAGCTTTGAATATGAATCTCATTTACATTTGAAGATAGAGTAAGGGAGGAATGACATTTATACAACAAATTTAAGGTAGAAAAAGAAAGCTCTCTTATATGATATACAAACTTTCTGGTTAACTTCAAATTCATTATAATTTTGCATTTCTTGAGCATATTCTTTTTAGGCATGGTAAACCAGTATTTAGATCAGCACCTTGTGTTGCAAAAGGAAACCTAACACACAAAAATTATCCCCGCTGTAGTGGTTATGTCACTATACTACTTGGCATGTATTCCGCTATCTTATCTTAGATGCTGATGCTCAAATAAAGAGGGGTGAGTGGTGGGGGTGGTTTATGAACATAACACTTAAAGCATGAATTCAAGTGAAAATTTCCAATGCCTCTATGAAAATCATATACGAACCTTTTTTTTCTTTTTACCATAAACTCATTTGTTAAACTTAGCGCACTATAATGATTAATCACATTTTTGAACTGATATCATAAATGCAATATCTTGACCTTTCATGAAACTAACAACTCTTAGAGGTTCTTTAGGTCTGTTTCAAGAAAAAAATGTAGATTGAAAGGCTTCCATGTACCAAACATGTAAACTGACATTTGGTCTTTGAGTGACTGCAGAATATTTTGCATGTTTGAAGCCTGTCGAATGATAATTAAGAGTTTCTCTTGTGGACTTTATCAGAATGTATTGCAATTCTTTAGCTTATTCAAAATACAAAAGATCAAACCTTTCTTAGGTTAAGCTTGTTCTCGTCTTTTCCAGGTGCCCTTCTAATAGGGAGGACTTTCGCACTTCTAATTACCACTACACTATCCACAGCTCTGGCAGCACAACAGGGCCCCGTGCCTATGGCTGGTCATCAGATCTGCTTTGAAGTTTGGCTAGCTGTATCGTTGCTAACTGATGCCTTGGCACTTGCTGGGCAGGTGAGTATACTTCGACTAAAACAATTTGTTTTCTCTGCTGTCATTTCTGGCATTATTGCATAATTTTCTGAAAGGTTGCTCAACAGCCGTTTTTTACGTCTCAAATGAAAATCAAATACTTGTCAGTTCAATTTTATTAGTGAGTAGGTGTGCCTCCGTGTAATGGAACTATCATATATGACCAAATACGACAATTCTAGCTAACGTCTTTTCCTTCCTAATCGCAATTGACCCTTTTCAAATTCTACTTTAATTTTGAAATTTACAATCCAAGGAACAAACGTATATTATTAATCTTCTATGAAAGTAAATATGTTACAATTATTTCTTGAATCTCTTCCTTTCATTTTTATTTCTTTTTGTTTGTCAGTTACCAATGAAGTCACAGGCTTTTCCTTAACTGAAGTTCACAACGAGATCATAGTTAGTGTCATATTTGGATAATTCCATTGAAGTATTTCTTTCAATCTTTACTTTTAAAATATGGTTGTCTTTCATTTTCTTGATTGCATTCTTATTCTGTTGATCTTTAGGCTCTTCTTGCCACTGGAGTTTCTCAAGGTAATTATGGCCAAGCACGCGAAGTGGTTTATAAAGTTCTACAGGTAATTTGCATTCTTACTCCCTGTACTCTTTATTGACTTTCAACTATGATTACTCACTCGGCTTTTAAGAGAAAGCAATATAACTGGAACACTGACTTGCTACATCTTTTACTCTTTATGTGAATCTTGCCAGATTGGTGCATTGACAGGAGTTGCCTTGGGTTTTAGCTTGTTCATTGGTTTTGAAGCACTCTCCACCTTATTCAGCACAGATTCTGAAGTTCTGAAAATTGCCAGATCTGGTACTCTGGTACGAAATTCTTATCCCGCCCGATTCACTCAGCATTCTTCCTTGGATATTTGACCCCAAAAAGTGGATGCTCCCCAAAGTTGAGATATATTTACCTTAGATTACAATTTCTGCTTTGCACCAGCTAGGTTATTTCTATATAATGAAATAGTGTTGGTCATGTATAGAAGTAATTACACAGCTGTCATTTCTAACCTTGTACAGAGCTGTCAAGTTTTGTTATCTGGATGAACTTGATATTTGAATGATAAACTACTTATTCTTATCTTATTAATATGATCTATTGGACAGTTTGTTGCTGGATCTCAGCCAATAAATGCTATTGCCTTCGTTCTTGATGGGCTCTATTATGGTGTTTCAGATTTCGAATTTGCTGCATATTCTATGGTAAGTATTATTGTGCATCACTGCTTTTACCCGCAGAGAATAGTATTCTGACATGCGATACCAGAAACAAAGCCAGAGTAGAATCAAATTGAGAGTGCAAGAAAATTACAGCAACAACAACATACCCAGTGTAGTCCCAGAAAGTGGAAAATTAAGAGGGAAAAAAAGTTAGCAGAGTCTATATGGTTCAATCAGGTGGTAAGAATGTTGAATAAAAAGAAATTTTTATATGATATTTGCTTTTATGGTTAAGCTTTTGTTTCAGTAACAAAACCGTGTAAGAAGAATGAAAAGTCTAGAGAAGAGTTAAGGGATCAAACGATAAGTTCTCCTGAAAGCTGATTACACATAGTAATGAAGTGTTGTCTCAATGACCACACGGTGCTACATCTCTTGGGGTCTTTGCTACAATGAGTGAAGTACAGGCCTAGAACACACATCCAAGTTATCTGTTTTTTAGCCAATCAATGAGATGCTTCTTGAACATTCTGGAATCGGTGTATCTAATTGAATTCAATACAAGCACCAATTTGAGGAAAACTATAGAGAGTGGCTGTGGAGTGTGTCCTACATTGTGACTAACATTTAAAATATACCATCAGATTATGTCCCCTCCTTATGATTCAGCTTCATGTCTTTGACAAACAGTTAGTGAATGGAATAGTCTCCTCAATCTTCTTACTTGTTGCTGCGCCATTATTCGGTCTTCCTGGAGTCTGGGCGGGGCTTTTTCTCTTCGTAGCCTTGCGGGTTGTAGCTGGAATATTGAGGTAAATATCCGCGTCCATCTCTTTCGCCAACCTTAGAGAGGTAATTTTATGAATTGAACCAAGTTGCATTTAATTGTAAAGTGTTGTCTTAGGTTTTCATTTTCACTGGCTGTTTAGTTATTTAAGTGGAATAGTCTTGGTGCTTAATATTTTTAACATCTTATAAAAGGCTTTTGTTTTACCACTTTGACTGTGTTAGTCTTCATTTGAAAGTTGTAGGTTGAATCAAAGCCTCAAGTCTCTGTATATTTTTCCAGAGAAAAACCAAAGGCTTTTGCTCAGTTTATTTGATTTTCTTCCTTGAGTGGTTGAGTCATAATATTCCATTTGCACCAACGTGAAGAAAATCTACTTTAGTTATGCAGGTTACGGTCTCTCCGATGATCATCATTAATCCCTTTGATATAATTAACTTGAAAAACTCTCATATGGCCTAGATGCTGACTAAGGTTTTGCTTCTAAGTTGCCATTGAGTGGAATATGGTCTAAATCGTTATTTTCACCTTAGAGCATTTTCTTTTGGCATAATACATAAGCTGCAAGTAAGTATTCCAATTTTGGGAGTGCATATCTAGACACCTCAACTTGGTTTCAACTTGCGTTTAAACACTCCCACTTGTCCCGACTGTGTCTCTTGGACACTCGACGCTAACGTGACACATAATTTTTGAGTTGTCTAGGTGATTATTTTGTAAGTTGAAGTGTTCAAATCACACAGTGGAAACCAGCTGAGGTGTCTAGATGTGCATACTCAAAGTTGGAGTACTTGCCAACTGAGGATAAGTTTGAGTGTCTGGTTATGTATTATGCCTTTTCTTTTCTGTTACCTTTCAGTGCGATTTTTTGACAAGTACTTGTGAATAGCAGGTTACAAGCAAGAGACGGACCATGGAAATTTCTTCGGTCGGATATGGAACAGGATAGTGTCTGACTTTCAGTTAGCAAGTTGATTGATTCTCTTATGATGGTCAGCAAATTCTGTAAGGCCTATGCCAAGGATGGCGCAAATTGCTGACCATACCTTAACAGGCATTTGCAGATCTTGGCAAAATTGAACTCCTGATATCTGGAAAGTTAATTCTACAGTAGAACAGCCATATCAATTTCATCAATTTCTTTGGTCTCTACTGACGGGGGGAGGATTTATCTTCAAGATTGCTCTGTGGAGGTTTGAAGAACAACCATGATCAAGCTACATCATCTCAATGACCATTAGAAAGTCTAGCTAAACTCTAACTTGGGAATCCACTCCACCACCACCACCTTTTTTCCCTCCAGTTGGTGAAATAATTCAAAAAAGAGAGTTCAACCAAGTGATCTTTGTAAAGTTGAACAGCTTATTTGATGCATATAGTACTATGCTAATGTAACAGTTCATTCTTCTTGTACTCTCATTTCTCTGGATAAGTCCATTGTCCTTGCTCTACATTAGAGGCGTCAATATGGGCCAGGTCCGTTGGGCTGGCCCGACCTGCCCTGTAATTTGATGAGTTGAGTTTTTGTAGCCCATTTAAGAACAAGACTTTTTAGTCCGGCCCGGATAAGCCCATGGCCCGTGGGGCTTGTGCAATGTGGGTTGGGCTAGCTTATAGGTCGGCCCGTAAGTCAAATACATGCAACTATTTAGATTGTTTATTAGTATTTTTATTTGGTTCGAATGATATTATGTCAAAAGTTATTTAATTTCGCTATTAGGAGTATTTTTTGGGGGTGTTGAAGACTGGATTAACAAGTATTAACACTATGTAATATTGTCTGGTAATATTTATGTTTATTGACATTATAAAATTAAATTATAAAATATTTTTTTTAAAAAAAATTGGGTTGGCTCCTAAGGCCCGCAGCCCACAGAGTGATGGTGTGGGCTTGGTGTTATGGGCCAGTCCGGCCTGACTTGTTAAATTCAAAGCTCGTGTGGGCTAGCCTGAATGGGCCGGACCGACCTGTATTGACAGCTCTACTCTACATTCTAATTCTTCAAGATTTTGGTATTTCCTTTTTCAGTGTTGAGACTTGAGACCGTTGAATTGTGTGACCATCTGGTACTTTTTGGGTTTTAAAGCTTAAGATGTTAGAGGGAGAGTTTTTGAATTGTGTGATCATTTCGTAAAAAAAAAATTTAACTTGTTAGAGAACACATTTTCTATTATTTGTTGGACAGAGACAAACCTTTGTAAGCTCCAATATCTGCATAAACAAGTGGTCTGAGGTAACCAATTTCAGAACCCAAATCAGTGCTAGAGGAATAGACTTTCCAATTGCAGATCTAGTCAAAATTGCCATCTTTAGTGTACAGGGTTATTCAGTATCTGTTATTGTGAGAGCTAGGAGGTACACCATGAAATTAGTCGACGTACAATACAGGTTGGTCTGAATATCACAATTAAAAAAATGAAAAGAGGTCAAATATGTTCTTAAATTATGTGAAATCAAGCAGATATGCCTGTTGTTAATACTTTAGCAATAAATATGTCCTTACCCTCCAATACTTGGTCCAAATTTGCCCTTATTTTAACAACACTCATCAATTAACCTAATTAAATGATTGATAGACGACAATAAAGCCAAATATACTCTTAAAGTATGTGAAAGTAAGCAAATATACCCTTCGTTAATACCCATCTCAGCTATTGAGCCAACATTCTATAACCAAAATGAAACCTACATCAAATTAATTGCCACATGATAAATGAACACATTAAAACCAGAAGCATCTTAATTCTCTCTGCATTCAAACACATGAAATATTCTTTTTCTTTTCTCTACATATTATATGGAGTGAAATTTAAATTGTCACCTTTCAAGTACATAATTTTCTAAACCAAAAAGTCGGTGGGGTTTCAAAATACAAAATATCACATTGTTTTGAAATATTCAAACGAGCAAGTTACACAGGGTCAATTGAAATAACAATTGCAAATGATGTGCTTTATGATTGAGAAAGACTGATGAGAATAAAATGCAAGATTTTATTCCTCTTTGAAAGACAAATACCAGAAAGTTTTGCTTTTTCCAATAGTCGAGAAATGTGGTGGAATCGATCCTTCCTCAAAGAATTTTCGAGTTCGATCCAATGAGAATGGAAAAAGTCTTTGTTAAAGAACCTTTTACTTAAATTTTTTAAGTTGTGCAAATCTAAATTAATCGAACTGGTGGAGATTAAATATCACATGATTATACCTTAAGAAAAATATTTTTTTATTTCTTTCCAATTTATTCTTAAAACTTTAATCTTGTGGACGAGAAGCAGCTCACTTAGTGAATTTCTTGTCTTTCGCAATTGAGGTGGAGGGTTCAAACCTTTAATTATATAGAGCATAATGCATATCCCCTCCCCTTTCAACCACCCCTCCCCCTCCCCTCTTGATAATAATAATAATAATGATAATAATAATAATGATAATAATAGTAATAAAAACTTTAATCCTATTATAAATAAGGCATTTAGGAATTTTACTTAAAAGGGAATAAATATGCGAAGAAGTCACTGAAATTTAATAACCTACGATATTATATAAATAAAATTTTAATTATATTTAAATAATGTAATTTTCATCTAAGAAGATTTAGATGAATCTCCTAAGCCTACGTACCTGGCTCCACCCCTGCTTGTTATATTATTGCATCCATATCCATGGAAGGGGATTTGAAAGTGTAGATAGGATGCGTTTTATATCATTGCAAGTGATATTTCTCATCTTACAGTAGTTATTTATTTGTGCCAATTTCACCACCTGTTGGTTTTAACCATTTCCAATTTTATTTAATTTTGTACGACTACACAGCTATTATAGAATTATGGGTGGAACTAAGTGCGTACAAGAGGGTTTATCCGAATTCTTTACACCAAAAAATTATATTTATAAAGTTATTTTAGACGTTGAACTCTCCCTTATTTTTGTGTGTTTACTGTTTATATTTTAATTTTTTTTAATAAAAATTTTGATTTCGCCGTGATATAAAATTTGCTTCCCATGTCGACTAGCCTTGTTTCTCCACAATAATAGAAGGGCATATAAGCCAGATAAGTGAGTTGGTTAACAGACGAAAGAAAATAAAAAAGGATGTAAATAAAACTGGCAAACATGTAGCACGAAAAACGTGAGAAATATTTATATTTATGTATCGTAGTAATAATGGAGAACATAAATAGACGTTGTGGGAAAAAAATGGACCACGAAGGTACCATAACAAGTGGCACAACATATTGGAAATTGCAGTATTAGCTTAAGAAAAAAGTCGTTCGCCGATATGTAGTGGAATGAATAAAATCCTCTATTTTTTATGAAGCTTTGACTTTGGATTCTGAGTATGAAAAAGTTCCGCTAGTAAGCATTTTCTTTTTAAATGGACTTTACAGGGTGTGAATTAATATTAGCTAGGCTCTCATGCGGTTATCGGACAACAAGTGAAAATCAAAAACAAAAAAACCTCCTTTAGGTTTCAAATTGCGTTGATATATTGTACTTAAGTCAATGATCTATCAAAAATAGTCTCTCTAGTTTCAGAATGTAAGAATAAAACTCGTCGTGCACTTTGTCCTTCTCAATTTCCATTTTCCACCATGAAATTACGATAAATGTATTGTTGTTATAAGATTAATAGTAGTATTTTTTTTCATTTGATATAGCAGTAATTTAAACAGCTATCTTCTGCCACTACCTTAATGCCTTATTTTTCAAATAAAAATAAATAAAAGAATGGAGCAGGCATTCAAGAAGAAATAGTGCTATATTCAGCATGTCATCATTTACAAATCCACTATTGGTGTTTTCTTCCCATTATTATAATCAATTTTTTTCTAGGACAAATATCTTTTAATAAATAAATTTCTTCCTTATTTTTTTAATTTGGTTGGTGAGCAAAATATATTTAAAATTTAATCAGCGAATAGGAATTTTTGTTCTAGAAAATGAGTGAACAAAAAATCTAGGAATACAAGAAATCCAGGATGGTAAAGATTTTGACTACCTTTTAAGTTAATACTAAGACCTAAATAAGTACTCACTTTAATATCATTAGATTCCCCAGCAAAGTGAGGAGATTTATAGTATGCTTGACCAAATTTATTAGTATCCAAAATTGATTTTAAAGTGTTTATTTTTTGGGAGAAAATTAATGATTTTAGGAAGAACAATTTTTCAAAAGTTAAAAGAAAAGTAAATTTACCTAAAAGAACTTTTGGAAAAATAAATGCATTTAAAAGCATTTTTAAAAGCTTGGCCGAACACATTATATGCTTAAAAATGCTTTTCAAATGTGTTGATCAACCACAAATTATTTCTCTTCAAAAGTACTTTTTAAAAAGTACTTCCAACATAGCTGATTTTAAAAATTTAATCAAAAGTACTTTTAAAATATAAACATTTTTTTTTTAAAATAAATTGTTTAAACAAGCTTATGCAAAGATAATGATTCTGTTTCAAAACTTATGTAAGTTCTAGAAATATGGTAGTCCACAAAAAGAGAAAAGAACTCAAATCTTGAATTGTACCAACCAATATTACAATTTACAACCATAAATGATACAGTTGGGATAGATATGCACAAATTAATGTGCAGTTATAAAGCAAAGTCAAATAAAAGTAACTTATGTACAATATAATTCGGTGACAGAGACAAACTTTTATTATGAGATTCAAAAATAAATATACGAATTAATTAAATGAGATTTAATATCTTTTATATATACATAAAAAATATTTTAATTATATAAGAATAATATAAAATAATATAACTTTCTGTTGAAAGAGAATCAAATGAATCCCTGAATAAAAGGTGGATCAGTGCCCCTGATATCATCACATCATAATCTAGGTCACCTACTGCATTGTTTTTAATAAGAAAAATGACTTTTCAGAAAAAAAAAAACTTAATTAGTTCGATTAAAAGTTTAACTACGCACGTATTAATGTATAGCAACTAGCAACAAAGAAAAATCAAACAAAATCAATATGTTCATGGCATCATCACATCAAAGTTTAAGCAAAAGTTTAATCATAAATTTTCAACTATTTTTGAAAAATTAGAATTGGGTGAAGTATGGTTTGAAGTTTCTAACATGTGTTTAGTCAAAATTTTTGGGAAATATATTTCATTCTTTTTTTTAAAAAAAAATATGAAACATAATCCATATCAATAAGTTCTAAAAACTATAAAAGATATTCAAAAATTAGACAAACTTATCTTTCTTTTTTTAAAGGAAAAAGGATCAAATTCACCTCCTCTATTTTAGAAAGTTGGTTAAATATACTCTTCGTTATACTTTGTGGTCAAATTTATCCTTACTGTTATATTTTGGAGATAAATTACCCTTCTACTTTGAAAATTGGCTAGATATATCCTTTGTCATACTTTGAGGCTAAATTTACTTTCGATGTCATACTTTGAGGTCAAATTTACCCTCGTTAATTTTTTTTTCATATGTACATTTTCTTTGATAGAAAATTCGAAATCAACGTTACGTGATCCATTTTTTAAAAATAAGATACACCCTAATCTAACCTGTCCGATCTGAACTACAAAAAATACATAAACAAATATACTCCTTCCTCAACTTTGTTGGTTAAATTTTTTCAACGAATAAAGATACTCCTCTTTCAGCGTGCACCGCTGGTAGGTTGTTTATAAATGAACAAAAAGTGAAATAGAATGGGATAACGCAAAAGCATGAAACTACAAAAAATGTCTATTACAAACTCTACTCTTGTTCCAATTATGTTCAAATTTCAAAATTTGATATGCAATTTTATGTGCATCTAAATTCTAGAATCAGTGATATGATGAAAAATTTATGTAAATTCAAATTGTATGTAAATACATAAGAATGAAGAGAAGTCACGATTGACACATAGGGAGATTTCTTAACTCAATAATTCAGAGAAATATTCAGTGAACCTAATTTACTGAATTCGACCGCTAAATACCATTTTTCATAAGATTAACACTGATGCAGATTCATGAACTAATGGATGAATATATTTGTTTGTATTTGCACTAATGTAGATTCATTTTTCATGAGTTATGCATTGATAAATATCCAGTGGCTTAATCTCATTGAAAAATTTGACCAATAGAATTGAGGAGAGTATATTTATTTGAATTTTTTTTATGGCTTGAGTAGAGTTAGGCGGGTTAGACTAGGGTGTATTTTATTTTTAAAAAATGAGTCATTTAATGTTGTTTTGACCTTTTCTATTAAAAGAAGGGTACATGTGAAAAGTTTCTTAATAACGAGAGTAAATTTGATCTCAAAGTATGACATCGAGGGTAAATTTGATCCTAAAGTATGATGAAGAGTATATTCAATCATTTTTTCAAGGAAAAAGGATCAAAAATACCCCTCAACTTTAAAAAATTGGCCAACTTTGTCTTTCATCATACTAGCTGGCCATATATACCCTTGCCATAAACAAAGTTGTTATTTATACCCCTAAAATAAATAAAAAACCCCAAATTAATCGAAATACCCCCACAAAAGTTAAAAACCCCATCACCCCCTAATATAACCAAAAACCCCATCACCCCCTAATATAACCCACCCCGACCCGCATAACTCAAATACAATCTTCAATCTATCATTTTATCAAACAAAATCAGGCATTTGCATTCCTAAAAGTTGATATTATATTCTGTAACTTGGGAGGAATGTAGATAATGAATGGTCAGTTAATGGTCATGCATATCCAATATTAAGCTTGGGGCAAGAGGCTAATATCTGGTCAATCAGTCCTACCAATGCTGGTAGAATAGGAAAAATTAGAAGAGTTCCATTGCATTAAAAACTTAGGGGTCGTTTCGTAGAGTGTATAAGAATAATGCAAAATATGGTGTACTAGTAATGCTTGTATTTTTCTTATGCAGTGTTTGGTTCGATGTATTAAAAAAAATATAAATTACATAATTTTAAAAAGAATTTTTTTTTTACATAATACACTCAATAAATATATATTGGAAAGGATGAGAAATTTTTTTTTGAGGGGTAATAGGGTCTTTAAGCATGTTAATGCATGCATTAGATCCATTGCATTACTAATGCTATGGATTTTGAGGTATTAGTAATGCACACCTCAATACACAATACTGTGTATAACTAATACTTGCAGTAGTTATACATATGATTAAAAAGTATACCAAATAAGGAACTACTAATACACATTAAACTAATGCATGTATTAACATTCCAATACACTCTACCAAACGACCCCTTAATCCATTATACAGCTCAGTGCAGATGGAACTTCATGTTTGTAAGTGGACGACTGATAAGGAAGGCGTAAAAGAAAGTACGATCTATAAATGCATAATATAATCCATATTTATTAATCACGTTTCTTCTCTCCTCCTCCATATATGGACATAGGTTTCACACGAAATACAAAACCTTTCAACACCAAGAAACGATACTTACTCTGTTTATTAATTATTGATCTTTCTTGAGGAATTGTTATTGGATGCTGTGCTTGATACCTTTTGAGACCAGTCCCTTCAATTTGTAGAAAAAATTGAAGGGAAAGATGAGATAATAAAAATCGTGTTTAGGATATTTAGTTAAACAGGCAGGGGCAGGGGGAGGGGTGGGGGGCTATATTAGGGTTGATGGGTTTTTTAATTCAAATTTGGGTATTTCAGTCAATTTGAAATAATCCATCCATTTAAGGGGTATAGATGACAACTTTATTAACAACGAGGGTATATATAGCCATATAGTATGACGGAGGATAAAGTTAGCCAATTTTTTAAAGTTAAGGGATATTTTTGATTCTTTTTTCATTTTTTAAAGTAGGGGGATGAATTTGACATCAAAATATGACAATGAGGATAAATTGACCCAAAAGTATGATGAAGGGTATATTTTATTAAATTTTCAAAGTAGAGAAATAAATTTGACCATTATCTCCTCTTTTAATAAACTAGACAATATATTATTCAGAAATCATAACACCATATTTTAATTAAACTACTAATAAAATTATTATTAGCTATTACAATTAGTCATATAGATCAATCGATGAAAAAAGTAAATAATAACATAGTAGATATTCTTTAATATAATATTTTTATATTCTATGAATAATATCTTTATTAAAAATACATTTGATGAGGGATTGAACAGATAAAATCATAAATAGGAGTCATAATGTGGACCTTTTTCTTTTTATAAAATATAAAAATTTGGGGTAAGTTTTAATATTTTAAAAGAACTCAAAAACGAAATTTTAGCACCCAAACTACTTTTTTTCTACATCTTGGAATTTTTTTTTATGGGGTTGGGGATTTGCCATTTTTTTAATCACAATTGTTCTAACCAAATAATTTTTGTCAAAATAATCACCTCAACTAATGTCTCGATGTGTCACTTTGACACTTTTTGCTGACTCAACATAATACGTGTGCTAGATAAATTTTAAACGTGTTTGAAGAATTTTTTAATGATCTTTTTCTCACTCTTTCTCCTCCTTTCTCACTCTTTCTACCTGATAATTTCCACCATTTTATTCCTCTTTCTTCTTCTTCCTCCTCCTTATTCTTTCTCTTGCAACCTTCCATCATCACACAAGCTTTTAATAATTCTTGCAATTTATTGTTGGGTTATACTATTAATTTTTTTCTTTAGAATTGAATTTATTTTTTAATTCATCATTAACACTAATACAAAATATACTGTTTGAATTAAAATTGATAAATTTCAGATATTCACTACAATTTAAATTTGAATTGACAAATCTCAATTATTCATTACAATTACAATATAATTATAATAAAACCTAACTATATAAAACAACAATAAAATCGATTCTTGCAAGTCCATCAAAAATCAAGAAAATTGAAATTCAGAAAAAAGGTAAAAATCTTAAAAACTAATAGCATTCTTACAGGAGCATGAACACCTTAAATATTCACTACACTTTGAATTTATTTGAATTCATAAATCTCAAATTTCAATAACAAAATATAGAAAACAAATACACCATTACCATTCTTGCACCAAATTAGTTTAAATACCGAAGAAGAAGAAAAAGGAATCAAAAGAAATTAAAGAGAACGAAATAAATGCTTTTCTTTTATCATGTTTTTGAAGTTTGGGAAGAAGAGGAGAAAGAACGGGATGGAGCATGTGATTAAGGCAAAAAAAAGGGTAAAGTGAGTTTTAAAAAAAAATAAAAATTTTCACATGTAACATGCGGATTAGTTTATTTTTTCATGTATAAGGAGTTTGAAAGCACGTTTTTAACCTGATTTTGAGAATATAGAAAAAGTGTCTAATTGACACAATAAGTACTAATTTAGGTGTTTAAAATAAACAAAGATCAGCTGAAATGTCAAATTGAAAGTTTATGCCCACTGGCCTAAAAATAACTTCTAAAAGGACACAATTAATTGATTAAAATTCTTGAATTTGATAAATGCGTATACATTAACGTATAGCAACAAAACAATGTCAAATAAAATCACATCGCACGCCATAATATGATGTCTGTTGCCTGTTTTTTTAATCATGAAAATGACTCCTAAAAAAATTGAAGTAGTTAATTAAAGTTTTACAATTGAATAAACGTGCACACATTAATATGTAGCAACAAATTTAAGTCTAAGCAAAAGTAACATATTCACAGCATTAATGTTATACCATACTCCATCTGTTACTTTTTAGACGTCATGTATTTTAAAAATAGTCGTTCCTAAATATTCATCAATATAAAGAGTTAACATAATAACGTATCTAATATATTCTCATAAAGTGGATTCTGGGAAGGGTGAGTGTACAGAGTGTACACAGTCTCAACTATCTCACAAGTGAGATAAAGAGACTGTTTTCGATAGACAACCGACTCAAGACAAAAAATAATCTAGAAAAGAAATAGTAGAGGAACAAGAAACAATAGTATTAATCACCAAATAATAACATAAATAAGATGATCACCAAGTAATACGACAAACGATAACACACGCCGAAACAAGACAACACTATGACTACTAGCATGGATACAAAAACAAAGTCATCCTATCTACTAGAAAGAACACACTCCTTCATACTATACTTCGACCCTGATTTAGTTACTCCACAACTTCCTATATAGGGTCATGTCCTCAGTAAGCTGAAGTTGCTCCATGTTATGTCTAATCACTTTCCTCCAATATTTTTTTGGTCTACCTTTACCTCTCTTGAATCCATCTTTAGCCAACCTTTCACACCTCCGCACTGGAGCATTCGTTTACCTTTTCATCACATGCCCGAATCATCTCAACCTCACTTCACGCATCTTAATTTTCATCGAAGTCACTCTCAGCTTATCCCGAATAACCTCTTTTCTAATTCTATCTTTTCTAATAAACCCACATATTCATCGTAGCATTCTTATCTGTGCTACCTTCATCTTTTAGATGTGAGAGTTCTTGACTGGCAACACTCCGCCCCATATAACATAAGTAGTCTAACTATCTCTCTGCAAAATTTGCCTTTAAGTTTAAGAAACACTTTCTTATCACACAAGATTCCAAAAGCGAGTCTCCATTGCATCTACCCTGACCCAATATAGTAAGTAAAATCCTCATCAATCTTTTCCTTGGATCATAGACCCAAGATATTTGAAACAATCTTTCTTTTGAATGATCTAAGTATCAAGCTTTAAAACCACATCAACTTCATGAGTCACCTCGCTGAACTTACACTCCAAATATTTTGTCTCGGAGCTACTCAACCTAAACCTTTTAAAATCTAGGGGTTGCCTCCAAACCTACAACTTAGTATTAACTCCATTATGAGTTTCGTCAATATCAGGACTACATTATGATGTTAGCTTTCCATATCTATGTAATATGTTTTAATAATGATAAACTAATGATTAATAACTTGCAGGATATACCCGAAGGATAATTAAAACAAGAAAGATCATCATGGAGATATACTTTAAAGAATATCCAATGTAATCCCTGATTATAAGGGATTTAAAGCTGGACTTGGAATGACATCAAGAAAAAATCTTGTAAGATCTCATTGGATCGTAGATTGCAAGGAAGATCAACAAAGTCACAGAGTTGCATGGAAAAGAGATCACACCCTTTTCATGGACATGAATAATTGTGAAAAAAGTCAACCCATGCCTTATATAGACATATCTAATCTGGACGTATTACCCTTAATCAAGTGAAACACCCTGGGTTTTGATTCTAAAAAATTTCCTGAGTTTTGAACTCCCTAAACATAATACGACTTAAACTTACTAGTCGTATGATGTGGGTACGGTTTAGGGGATCTTGGTCGTATGATAATCAGTGTGATCTAGGTTGCATTCTGTCCAAGGTACGAATGGATATTATAAGGGTCGTATAGAGATGGTATTGTCCAATTCGTATGTTGTCTAATGTCCAACCCCTTTGATTCTATCTTGGATATGGTTTGAGGGTACTAGTTGTATGGTATGGGTACGACTTAGGCAAGGGGAGTCGTATGCTGGACAGTGTGTGATGTCTAATATTTTTTATAGGGTATAAGTGGTGGGTACCACTCATATGTTGTGGGTACAAGTTAAGGGGAGAGTTGACCCTCCTACGGTGATTTTTACAGTTTAAGTTAGGGATATTTTGGATATTTTCCCTCTTAACCCCTTTTGACCCCACAACTTAAAATACTATTGGGACCATTTACCCTAGTATTCTTAATAAAAAATACTCAAAACTCTCTCTTAAGGCTCTTGGTTTAAGGAAGGCTAGGGTTTTCTCAATACAATTAATTCGACGCTTACAAGGGTGATTTCTCTTCATACTCTTTCGTATCTAAGGCATATTACTCTTCCCTTATTGTTAGTTCAACTAAATTCATGTTTTAATGAATGGTTTCCATAGTTTAATTATGGGTATTATTTGATTTTGAATTATATGTTGGGGGTTTTGATTGTTAATGGATGAATATTATTTTTTCATGTTTTTCTTATGGTTTTCCTATTAAAAATTATGGAATTGAGCATGTGGTTTCATGGAAATGATCAATTGGTTCTTGATTTTGGTTTTGGAAACTATATGCCCTCAGTATGTTTGTTAAAATGCTTATAAGAATGGTTTCGTCACATAGTTTGACTTTTATTGAGACTATGTCATTGCGTGGTTATGGAACCTAAATTGGTTTAAATTATTTTAAATGATTTGAAAAGGCCTTGGTGGCCATGGTTTTGATTGATTGGAAATCCTATGAGGTACATGAGAATCCCCTAAGAGTTGACTAATAACATTGCTTGCAAGCTATAGTCGGTATGACGATACCACTTTATAATGCCTTGGTAAATAACTTTTGAAATTGGTTGGTTGGTTATATGCTAATGGTTTTAATTGGGCAATAATAGCGGGTTGTGATAGCTTACCATGACTGTGTGAGTCCAAAGGATGGACACTGAAAACTCATGTTTGCAGATATGAGGGTTGGTCATGGTGACCTTATACTTGTGGGGTATACGAGAATCTCCTAAGTTTATACTTGTATATATGTATCATGGAGGGCAAAGGATACACAAAAATTCCCTTCACCTATGATATCTCCGGTTCGTGTGGCTACACGCACTAGGGCCCGTTCAGGGGGTAACACTGGACCCATATAGCTGTAATACCCCACATTTTGGACTAGAATGAAAATTCATCATTCCTATGCGTAAACATTTCAAAAGCCTCGAATACTATGTAAATTTAGTGTGTTAGTAAATTATGTAGTGTGAGAATCTATTCGAGCATGAATTTAGATCATATAGGTCTCCTAACTCTAAGTACAAGTTGAAAGCTTTCCTATCGTTCAAGTTTTAGTGAGCGTCAAAACTTGGGTCAACTTCAATCGACCATAACTCGTTTTATATGACGAACTAGGTGGCTTACTATATATCAAATGAAAGCTCTTTGAATTATCTTTCCAACAATACCAATTTCGCCTAAATTCGATATCAGAGCAAAGTGTTATGCCCATTTTACTCCATCATGCCTGATTGGGAAACTGGTGATGACAATTGTGACATGCCGTCATGCCCATGACGGCCTATCACCAATGTCATGAGACCTGGGCATATTTCTAACCCTGGTAATGACATTTTGTGACAAGCCATCATGATCGTGATGGCCTATCACCAATGTCGTCAACCTTAACCAGAAACTCAAAATTTTACCCTTTTGTGACGGCTATCACCAGCTTGACGGCCTGTTACGAATGTCGTCAGCTATTTTTCCCAACAATTGAAGGACATTTTAGTAAGGGTATTTTTGTCTTTCTCCTTCACTTCCCATAGCTTATAACCCTCAAGGAGCGTATTATCTTCCATTCTCTTTAGTTAAACATCTTAAAAAGCTCTCTCATACACTCTCAACCATAAGATTAGGGTTTTCTCTCAAGATCAAAACTCTCAAGAAAAAGCCCAAGGGTTTTCATGGAAGAGTCTATTTCAAGGAAATTTTGCCGTCAATCTTCACGAATTCTTAATCTAAGGTATGTGTAGTGTTCATCCATGGGTCCCTTTCAACCATAGAGCTCAAGAATCATGTTTTAAATTATAAATTGTGATTTCCTTGTTGTGTTATGACTATATTCATGTTGATGATTGTTGTTTGGATTCAAGGTTGTATCTTGATGTGTTTTTCATGAAGCAAGTGAATAGGTTAGTTGAAACCCATGAATTTTGGATGGATTAAGATTGTCAAATTGATAAGCACACCTATGCCTTAAAAAGTGCATGCAAGGTGTTTGATAAAATGCCTAGGATGCTAGAAATTCATGTTTACATAGCTCCATGATATCTAAATGACTAGTCCATGTTAGCTATATATTTCAATATGAATTCCATGCTATTGATGTGTTGCTATTGTTGTGGTATGAAGCATGTATGATAATGGAGATATATAATATGTACATGAAATATATCCATGCACTCCCTACCATGCTTAAGATGTTGAAGAACTACATGAAGTATAATATCCCCTACTTAATGATAATGTGAATTGTGGACTCCAATCTTATGATCAAGTCAGTCATGTTGTGTCAGTTTCCTTCCATCGAGTCCTGGGGGTATTCATACCCAAAATTATAGTTGTGTGCCTAGAGCCATGTCATGTTATCATGATACTCTCAGATAAGCCATGATCTATAGAATTCAGTCAGTCATATGACTCAGGAAAACTCAGAAATCTCAGTAGTCTCAGTAGCTCAGTAATTTCAGTGATCTCAGTACTCAGTAATATCTGTAACCTCAGTATTCAATGTCAATCTCAGTAACTTCAGTACTCTTAATCAGTCCTCAGAACTCAGTACATTTCATTTTCATTAAAATTCAGTAAATTCAATTTAGCTCCGCTAAATAATACCACTAGTATCAGTTCAGCGAATTAGTTCATTTCAATTATTCAGTTCATCCCAGTTATTCACTTCAGTATCTTTCAGATGGGAGTAGGATTTAGCACCGAGTGAGCCTAGGGATGGGGACTCACCCGCTAGATTAGGACTGAGATCCTTAGAAGCAATCCCTAAGTTCCAGAACTATGTAGCCAACAAAGGTATGAGATATCACCCGTTAGATAGGACTGACATACTCAGGGGTCACCCGTTAGCACATTTATATGTATAGGACTGATCCTAGGAGTCACCCGCTAGATTAGGATTGACTCCACAACAGTTGTCTTTATTGGTGGTGTGGTACTGACACCCTTCTAGTCAGGGCAAAGATTGGACCCCAGCCAGCTTAGCTTGGGGCATGTTAGTTAGATGATTACCTCCCATACTCCCAGTTTCAGTCTCATTCTTAGTCTCAGTAAAAAAACTCAGATAGTTCTTCAGATTCAGGACTTTCAGCTATAGTCACCCCTCAATGCGGAACTCAGCTAGTTCCATCACATTCATGACTGTCAGATACAGTCACTCATGCTATTAGTTATATCATTTATCAGAAATCATATTATCATTATTCGCATTCATGACAGTCAGATATAGTCAAATGTATCAGCTCTTCATATTCACGGCTGTTAGATATAGTTAATTAAATTTATTCTTTATAATTAGACTGTTAGATGCAGTCAACCAGGCCAGTTCTTTATAATCAAAACTCTCAAAAATAGTCATGTATCAGTAATATAGTTTCAGTCCTTCAATATCAGTTTCTTACTTATTAGTGATTCACATATCGATATCAGTAAACTCAGTCATTCGGTATCTCAGTAACAGTAAACTCAGGTTGTCAGTATTCAGGCTTGGTAGTCAGTATATCCATGAGTTCAGTTACAGTTATATATGTACATATTCTCACATTCATATCAGTCAGTATTGTTCATGTATATAACCCTTTGCATTTAGCCTACCTCACTCGTATAGTCAGTACATTTAGATGTACTGACGCATTTGCGCTATGGTGCTTTCTCTTATGTTACATCATAGGTTCAAGGTACGAGCTCTAGATCAGCAGCAACATTCCAGTGTTCAGAGTTTGAAGTGAGTCCTTCTCATTTGAGGACTATATGATTATTGCTTCATTTGCTATTTTAGTTTAGTTGCTAGATGGAGTTAATTGGGGACATGTCCCATCAACTCCTTATTTAGATAGTTAGAGGCTTTCCAGACTATAGCATGTCAGACAGTTACTTCAGATTTGTTTTGGTATTATTATACAGTCATTAGACATTGTTTTTTTTTAGATTTGAACCTTATGGCCATTCAGTACATGTTTCCATATTTTTATGTTATATTATGTAGTGTACAGGTATAGATATTAGTCATGGGTTAGCTTATGGTCCTTCGGGGTCATGAGCACCGTGTAGCATTCCAGTTCAGAAAATTGGAGCGTTAAAAACTTGGTATCATAGCCTAAGGTTCAATAGAGTCCTAGGAAGTCTGAAAGCCGCATCTAGTAGAGTCTTGTACATGCGTGTGTTGTGCACCACACTTATGTACAGAAGGCTATGAGATGTTTTATGAATAGTTTCCCTTTTTTCATGTCTTAGATCGTGCTATAGCAAGGTTCTCTAAGAAACTCATGTAGATTCTCATCATGCTTCACTCATGTTAATTCCACCTTACTTTCAAGGTAACAGAAATAGTGAAGCTCAAGTCCAAAAGATAGGGCTTTCTCATACAGTATCCCATCAATTAAGTTATGTTCCAAAGTTGTACGGATCTCATTCATGATTATGAGAACTCATTCTCGAACCCAGATTTAGATATGCCATCAGATCCCTTCTCAAAATCCTATGATAGCACATGACCCAGAGTTAGAAGTATGAACCCAGGAGTTTAGTAGTAGACAAGTTGGGATATGATATCCATATTGAATAAATTATGTATTTATGGGGATAGTTGTGCTATAATGAATCAGTAGGCTTGAACAGTGTGAGTTAGAAATTTATGTTTATTGACTTGAAATTAAGCATGAAGGTATGAATGTGATATTAGTAGTATGTGAGAAAACAGAGGCAGATGATGTGTTTAGTAAGGTGAGCATGTGTTGATCAGAGTGTAAGTATGTGATGATGATTTCGATGTAGTTCAGAGATTAGTTTAGTGTTCACAGACGTATGATGATGGCTTAAAGCTAAGGGAGAGATAATAGATCAAGTAACCAAGCCAGGCTTTCAGATTCCAGTAGTAGTGCCAGTATATACAAAAAAGTAGTTAGGGAAGATGATTCCCGACCCATCCTTATCTCAGCGTAAAGTTTTTTACTTCAGTCAGCATAGTGCCTATGTATGCTTCATGTCTCAGATTCCATGAATACAACTTATGTTCACACGCATTCCATAGAATCGTGTGCGCTTTCAGTTTCCAGTATAGGGAGTTCAGTTCTAGATCACTCAGTATTACAAATCATGTTCCATGAACTCAGAAATTCCAGACTCAGGTCATGCAGCTCATGACTCATGTACGCATATCATGTTTTACAGTATACTTAGCTTCCATGACTCATTCTACATCCCTACTGATCAGTTAAATTCAGACTATGTCATGCATATCCTCAGTTTAGACCTTTTGGTACACACATGGTATTTATATTCTATCCCCCAGACTTCAGTCAAGTGCCAAGTTCAGTTATGTGTCTATTCATGTTTCAGATTCTCCTGACTTAACCCCTTCAGTGAGCTCTCTTTGTGAAAATAGTATAGTGTAGCGATGAGTAGTTACTTAAAAAAGAGAGTGAATAATTCATGTTAAAAGAAGGTTATTGCATGCTTTCTTTACAAAAGGGTGTAGTTATGGAGATAGGCTTGAATATCCTGTTAGTATGCAAGCAAAGGGCTAGCGAGAGGTAGTACTTAGAAATTGGAAAAATTTAGAGTGTG
This sequence comes from Capsicum annuum, assembly GCF_002878395.1. Classification (NCBI taxonomy): domain Eukaryota; kingdom Viridiplantae; phylum Streptophyta; class Magnoliopsida; order Solanales; family Solanaceae; genus Capsicum; species Capsicum annuum. The sequence continues at coordinate 184,526,185 of NC_061120.1, read as the reverse complement.
AATGTATATTCAGATCCTTGACTAATGTCAGCTTCAGATCAGTATTCAACTCAAAAATTCAGTTTAGTTTTAGACTAGCTTGACCATAGCATATAGTTATCAGCTACTCAGTTATAGGTATTCCAATACCTCAGTCTATGAAATGTTTCCAAATCATGTAATACGTTTGGTCCTGCATTTTTAGACAATATAGATTTCATGAAATCCATGATCAGTTACCTCAGGTTACTCAATTAGTTCCTTCTCATATGCATAATACTTTATAGCCTCAGCCCAGCTACTCAGATTAAGTACAATTCAAGCTTGCATACCCATCATTCAGTTACCAGTTACTCAGTTAATCAAATAAGTTAGTATGTCTATGCATTCGTGCATCACGCTTCAGTTTCAGATCTCAGATAATCAGTCACAGTTTTGTACCTAGGTGCCTTGTGCATCTCCTCAACTTCCTTAATATCTTAGAAAGGTCAGTCCCGTATCCTTCAAGGGACATAGTGTCCCAAGGGGGGGGATACATTATAGCCCCCAAACTTACATGATTTAAACACGTTGTTTTCTTTGATGAATCTATCTTGGAGGAAGTGTTACTTATGAGCCAACCCTCTAGCTTCAAAACTCAGTTATAGGCCATGTACTCAATGTCTCAGTTCAGTTCATGTATCACGTTCCAAATTCAGTTATGTTCTCATGTTTCCACTCATGCATGTTTAGTAAATGATCTCAAGATTCATTAGCATTTCCGTTTAAGGTAACAATTCTCTTTAAGCTTATTCAGCTTCATGTTAAGTATTTAGCACAAACTTGGTATTCAGTTCCATGCTCAGTTCCCAGTTCAAACTTGGTATATTTACCACTGCATATTTATTTATATGTTCATGAGCCAGTTCAGTCATATATTCGTGCATCAGATATGCGTGATCAGCTTATCAGTACTCTCCCTCATGTACTTATGAATCAGTTATGCATACATTAGATATGCATGTTCAGTATGATATGTTCAGCTTATTAGTCATGTCAGCCATGAAATCATAGTCAGTCATTCATGCTCTATATTTGTTTCAGTTGTTTTTTCTCTCATCTCAGCCAGTTTCATTTGAGGACAAATGTTCCCAAGGAGGAGATATTGTAATACCCCACATTTTGAACTAGAATGAAAATCTGTCATTCCTATGCGTAGACGTTTCAAAAGCCTCGACTCTTATGTAAATTTAGTGTGTTAATTAATTATGTAGTATGAGAATCTATTTGAGCATGAATTTAGATCATATAGGTCCCTTAACTAGAGTACAAGTTGAAAGTTTTCCTATCGTTCAAGTTTTAGTGAGCGTCAAAACATGGGTCAACTTCAATCGACCATAACTCATTGTATATAAGGAACTGAGTGGCTTACTATAAATTAAATAAAATCTCTTTGAATTACCTTTCCAACGATATCAATTTCTCCTAAATTTGATATCGGAGCAAAGAGATGCTTATTTTACTCCAACATGTCTGGCTGGGAAACTGGTGACGACAATTGTGACAAGCCGTCACGCCCGTGATGGACTATCACCAATGTCGTCAGACCTGGGCAGATTTCTGACCCTGGTGACGACATTTCGTGACAAGCCATCATGCCCGTGATGGCCTATCACCAATGTTGTCAACCTTAACCAGAAACTCAAAATTTCAACCATTTGTGACGACAATTCATGATAGCCTATCACCAGCTTGATGGCTTGTCACAAATGTCATTAGCTATTTTTCCCAGCAATTAAGGGATATTTTAGTAAGGGTATTTTGGTCTTTTTTCTTTACTTTCCACGACTTATAACCCTCAAGGAGCTATTATCTTCCATTCTCTTTAATTAAACATCTAAAAAAGTTCTCTTATACACTCTCAACCACAAGATTAGGGTTTCCTCTCAAGATCAAAACTCTCAAGAACAAGTCCTAGGATTTTCATAGAAGAGTATATTTCAAGGAAATTTTGCCATCAATCTTCATGAATTCTTAATCTAAGGTATGCTTAGTGTTCATCCATAGGTCCCTTTCATCCATAGAGCTCAAGAATCATGTTTTAAATTATAAATTATGATTTTCTTGTTGTGTTATGACTATATTCATGTTGATGATTGTTGTTTGGATTCAAGGTTGTATCTTGATGTGTTTTTCATGAAGCAAGTGAATAGGTTAGTTGAAACCCATGAATTTTGGATGGATTAAGATTGCCAAATTGATAAGCAAACCTATGCCTTAAAGAGTGCATGCAAGGTGTTTGATAAAATGCTTAGGATGCTAGAAATTCATGTTTACATGGTTCCATGATATCTAAATGACAAGTCCATGTTAGCTATATACTTCAATAAGAATTCCATGCTATTGATGTGTTGCTATTGTTGTGGTATGAAGCATGTATGATAATGGAGATATACAATATGTAAATGAAATATATCCATGCACTCCCTACCATACTTAAGATGTTGAAGAACTACATGAAGTATAATATCCCCTACTTATGACAATGTGCTCCAATCTTATGATCAAGTCAGTCATGTTGTGTCAGTTTTCTTCCATCGAGTCCTGGGGGTATTCGTACCAGAAATTATAGCTGTGTGCCTAGATCCATGTCATGTTATCACGATGCTCTCAGATAAGCCATGATCTATAGAATTCGGTCAGTCATATGACTCAGAAAAACTCACAAATCTCAGTAGTCTCAGTAGCTCAGTAATCTCAGTGATCTCAGTACTCAGTAATATCTGTAACCTCAGTATTCAATGTCAATCTCAGTAACTTCAGTACTCCCAATCAGTCCTTAGAACTTAGTACATTTTGATGAAATGATGTATAGAGATATGATTTAGACACAAGGTTTCAGTAGGCTCCATAGGAGTCCCACTTGACTATCGTCAAAAGAATTATGTTCTATCTCATACGGATGCAAAACATTAGACTTTGGTACCTCCACTCATCAATTTTGAATTAGTTGGACATCCAGCTATTGATTTTACAAGTGAAAAAAGTGATAGAAAGAGCACTAGTGGAATATGTCAAATTCTTGGTGATGCCTTTATCTCATGACATATCAAGAAACAAACTTCAGTTGCTCTATCAACTACAAAATCTGAATATATATCCATTGGTAACTGTAGTACTCAAATTCTATAAATGTATTATGCATCAATTACTTGACTTTAATTTAACGTTTGAATCTGTGCCTATTATGTGTGACAATACTACTCTTAGTTTATCAAAATACACCATGCATCATTCTAGGCTAAGCATATAGATATTAAGCATTATTTTATTCGTGATTATGTAGAAAGTGGAGATTTTTCCTGGTAATTTATTGATTCTGAAAATCATCTTGCTGACATTTTTACTAAACCCTTTATTAAAGAAAGATTTTGTTTTTTAAGAAAAAATACTCGGTATATTATGCAGTAATGATCTTTAAATGCATTGACCCTTTTATTTTGGTAAAAAAATTTGTTTACTCAAATTTTAACGATATTTCTACTCCTCTGCTTTGCACTTTTCCTTTCTTATCCACCCATTTTTATGCATTCTTTTTTTCTTTCCTCTTAATTATCGTCTTTTACTTTTTCATTTCCTAACACTCTATCATCCCTTCATCAAATAGTCACCTTGGTTCACTTCATCTGTTTCAACATCCACCATTTTATCTTCATCTTTCTTCTTTTATACCCCTTTCACCATATCTCTTTTCTTAATAACTAGAACTTAATCAATGGTGAATCTCTCTAAACCCCCTCCAGTCTGTCTTTTCGATAATCATAACCCAGTTCTCATCTCTGGGTCCTACGAAGAAGCTTCCTCTTATTTCCCATAGTCAACCATCAATAAGAAATGATTTGCTCTCTGTCCTAACACCCCTATTAAGAAAAGTCAACCCTCTCCTCTAGATTCTCTTTCAATAGAGGACATGCATGAATTCAGGACTTGGTCATAATGGCAGAAGTTTGTTACTATCAGAAGTCACTTTATTGTACCCGAAAGAATTGTAAATTTCTCAGTTAAAGGAATCCCAATGCAATGTAATTTCCTTCTCTAAAGCTCAAGATCTATCTATGATTTTTCATCTCTGTGGTATGGAAATTTATGAGGATCCCGTACGCACGTTTTATGCCAATCTATGCCTGTCTCAAGATAGCGGCGAGTTTAAAACTCTGTTGTTTAGAACAAGAATCATTTTATATAACTTGTTGTTTGAAAAAAATTTTGATACCAAATTTTCTGGGGTCATTCCCTTCATGAATGACTCTTGGCCTAATAATTTTGAGGTTAGCTTTAAGCTAGAAAAGGTTGTTTGTAACCCCAAAATTAATTTATCCAACTTTGGTCTTCTGTCTATTTGTTTTAAGTACAATATTTTAGCTCACATTATTGCCACTATCTTAATCCCTCAAAGAAGTTGTCTAAGCAATGTGATTTCTAATGATGTGTTTGTGTTGTATTGTCTGGTTAAGTTAAAATTAATTGGGCTGTTTGGTTTCCTGAATACATATTAGAAAGTGATGCATATGTTCATGCCTCCTCTAGTTTATCCTATAGATTGATAATTATCCTTTACTATTATATTGATCTCTCTAAGTACCCCGTGGTAGAAATTTTAGCCACATATGACTCCAAGACATTTGATAACATGAGATATGTCTTGGTCGAGAATGAACGGTGCAAGAAAGATTCTCCCAAAGCCTGGTCTGATATTCCTAAGGTAAGCAAATCTATGTCTAACCCTGTGCTCTTTGTGGTGAAGGAGATTGAGGAGTTTAAGGATTGACTCAAGGCAATTGAAGAAGGGTTGCTGGTTCTTCTAGAGCCAACTACTAGGTTGTTGCAGCTGAGTAAGGAAACGAGTACTGATATCGGAAAGGTATGCTTATCTTTTGATGGTCTCAAATAGGAAGGTGTGAAGCTGTTCAACAAGATGTTTGTAAGGGTGGACACCATTAAATCTGAGACTAACTCCTCCAACAATGAACTTTCCATCTTTTTCCAGAATTTCTATTCAAGTTTTTCTAAAAATGTTGAAAAATCCTATGAACGGTTCTATCACAATATGCATAACATTCTCACCTATTTTTTGGCCAAATGATGAACTTTTAAACTACCATTCAAAAGGGGTCTATCCCTTTTTATCTTTAGGGTCTGTAAACTGATATTTTCTGACTTGTCTTGCCACGCTTTCCTTTTTGTTTTGTATCAATTGCATGGTTATTTGTTACATGTTTTGCCTTTGTTTGCCCTGTGTGCTCTGTTTATTTTGTGTGTTATGCTCTTTTTGATTGTGTTAAAAGGGGGATAAAAGATCAATATCAAATAAGAGCTCCAACTGAGGGGGAGCCAGTCGACTACAATAAAGGTACAGAGTTAGCAAGATAGGGGAAGCCAGTCGACTACTATGACGGAAAAATCAAATAATCTTTAATATTTGTTATTATCAAAAGGGGGAGATTGTTAGATTCTCATATCTATGTAATATGTTTTAATAATGACAAGCTAATAGTTGATAACTTACAGGATATACCCGAAGGATAATAAAGGCAAAGAAGATCATAATGGATATATAATTGAAAGAACATCCCGTGCAATCCTTGATTATAAGGGATTCAAAGATGGAATTGGAACGACATCAAGAGAAGATCTCATTAAATCCCAGGTTGCAAGAAAGATCAATAAAATTGCAGAGCAGCATTGAAAGAAGATTACACCCTTTTCATGAACATATCTGATATGGATATGAATGGTTATGAAGAAAGGCAAGCTGCATCTTATACAGGCATATCTAATCTGGACGTATTACCCTCAATCAAGGAACCAAATCAAATCCTTGATTGAGAAGAGATTCCTTGTATTTTCTTTTGGAGCAAGACAGTAGGATCAACTGAAGAATATAAAAGGGAAGACTTAAGACTCGAGACGCTATGCAACTTCACAGAAAATTCTTAGTGTGTCTCAATTTTAGTCTCCATAAAGTTTTGTACTTCTTAATTTACAATAGTTACAAAAGAGAAAGATCGAGTCAACTTAGTCATACCAGTTGAAGCTGTATGACAAGATTTGAATAACATAATAATCTTAAGAACTTGTCCACTACATCTATACTCCAACTCTACTTTGAAAGCTCTAAGGAAACTCTTGAAACCCTAGGGGATTGAAAGTAGGCACAACATTGGTATTCCGAACCAGGATAAATCACTGCATTATTATCTTATTTACTTGCTTATGTATTTGAGCATTTATATTTAAAACTATTTTGTTTAGTATACTATTCTGCAGGTGAGTTGACTGTCAAGCCTAACCAGTCGACTCGGAGAAAGTTTTTTCAATTCTCTCCCCCCCCTCTTGAATTTCACATGATGACACCTCACCTTGAATTTTCCACCTCAATACATTCACCATCAAGGAAAATAAAAGTGGGGTAAGATTTAATCCCTGGTATAACCCCATCAAGATGGAAAAGTGTTTCGAGTTCTATCCCATAGTTCTAACACGAGTCTTGGCTCCGTCGCACATATTCTTAATCGCCTTAGTATATACAATCAGTATATCTCTAGCCTCAAAGAACCTCCAGAGAACCTCCATCAGCGCTCTATCATAGGCCTTTTCTAGGTCGATGAACATCATGTGCAAGTCCTTCATCTTTCTATGCTACTCTATATGTCTCCTTAAAGAATCAAGAGAAAACTAATTATTTTTTTCCAACTTTGATCCTTAAAATTAATTATTTTAAAATTAAGAAACACATTAATAGATGAAGATTAAAAAATTAAAGTAGGGGCATATGCATTAAATTATACTCCTAATTAATTTTTCTTAAAATTTGTACAAAATCTTATCTTGTCAACTAAAAAGGAATAGGAGTAATTCCTTATATCTACCTCCTTTTAATCTATAGAAAAATGGCTTCCCAAAAAAAAATTAATTAATTAATTAAAATTTTGCATTGGATAAATATACACACATTAATATGTAGTAACAAAGCAAAGTAAAAAAAAAGGAAAAAAAAAGGCAACTTGTTCAACCCATAGTTTGGGTGACCAACCGCCTTTAATTTTTTTTTATTAGGAATATTTTATAAATGTATTTACATTATAGTGAATGTCTATCAAGATCTGTCAAGATCTACTTTGATATCTATTAAGATTTGAAGCATCCGTCTTTTACTCAGACTAGGAGTAAATTTCCCTATAAATAGAGGGATTTTGTTCATTATATTTACAATATTATGATCTCTCATCCCCAAGAGAAGTAATAAGAATCTATTCTCTCTACTCTTCTTTTTATTCTTTATTATTTTATAACAGGTTATCAACACGAGACTCTGCCAAACAAGGTGAGATTATAAATCTAAAGGCTTTCAAGGTTAGTAATTCTTTATATTATCTTTCTTTTGCTACTACTAATATAATTATTATTGGATTTGAGGAAAAATAATTGGTTTGGAACCATTTATATTTTAGATTTATTCCTCAAAAACAATATTATCAAAAGGGATGATAATATGTTGGGTTCAAGTCCCATCAATTTAAGCCTAAGACGTCTTTATATGGATAATACATTGAGATTGGATCTCAATGCATGTATTGATGATATTGTGATGGATAAGGCAAAATAATGGGTGTTTGATGAAAAGTTATGAAATTCGACCCATTGAATATGCTCCATTCCATGAAGTGAATGTGGTAGCAATATATTATACATCTGAAATATGACAACCTACTTCATTCTTGAGGTGTATGTGGTAGCAGTGCATAATATGTCTGAAAGAAGACAAGTGATTGAATGCACGAATATACGCGTGGGCGGACAACATGATAATGATCATAAAAAAATGATGATATTTTTGCACGCGTATTATGATCATAAGATATATTAGAGAAAAATTCTCTAGATCATATGTATGCCTTGAGTTGCTCTTGAAGTAGCAATATTTTTAAAGAGGTCCTAAGCTATCATAATTTGATGCGCTTAAGGCATGATTATATTTCATTTCTGGGGAATGAGAAGCTTATTAATGCAAACGTGCACTTGATTGTGATGGTATCACAACTCACCTCCGAAAGAGGTTGAATAATTGAGAAAAGTTATTTTGAAATCTACTTCTGAAGTAGTAAACCTAAAATTTATTCCTATAATAGTAAATCTGAAATTTACTAAAGAAAAAACACATATCATGGTAAACTTGGAGTTTACTAGCATAAAAGTTCATAATTTGACTTGAACGATTGCGACATCTTAAAGATGTTCATATTAAGTATTAAACATATATTGAAGAATTCGAAAATTCTTCATGAACTTTAATGTTGCTTGTTCTCATGATACGTTGGTTGGAACAACTAATTTTGGGATTGGATCCCTCAAAAGCTGAAAAAAATAAAAGGTGAATAGGGGACCGTTCACCTAACATGTGATATGTTGAAAAGATGCATCAATAAGATAGTCACATGTACATTCATTGTCAACCTGCAGTTTGACATTCATAAAGTTGTTTGCTCAACAAAATTGAGTTAAGAACATAATTTTTAGATTGTGCAATCAAGAAAGTTATCTTGATGGTGATGATTTGGAATTGAATGTCTTCGATAAATAGCTAAACCATAGCTAATGAGAACAAAGCTTCATGTGTTGATTTGAAATATGATATGTTGCATACAATAACACTTGTATGCATTAGACCAATAAATTATGATTATTTCTTTCCATCAATTGGTTTAAGGTCATGAACCAACTATTCTATCTAATAGTTTTGATGTGCGGTATATGATTAATGAATGTACCATGATGCACAAAGATGGATCCATCAAAGAAGATGAAGGACGTATGTTAACTATGATTAATGAATGTACCATGATGCACAAAGATGGATCCATCAAAGAAGATGAAGGACGTATGTTAACTTTCCTAACATAAGGGGGAGATTATAAGCAGCTATGAAGTATGTTAGGAATTATCATCAGATCCTCATTCAAAAGATAATTCAGGTCAAATACCAAACACATATCATATTTAAGCTACAAGTGCTCCTATTTTATGTCTCTAAAGGACAAAGTCTATGCATGTGTGAAGCGTGATAGACCAATCGATTCTAAATGAAATAGTACTTGTATAGAATAAGGACCAAATAATCATAATAAGAAGGTAATATGTGCTTGAAGAGCCTATGACATAACACTTCATGAAACCTTATGAGAGGTTCATGTACCTGAAAATAATGAAGTGATGAGATCTCAAAATGTTATGTCGCATTGTGAACCGATACAAAATGATATATCATCAATATCTTTGACACAATATTGGCGCAATATTGTGAAAGATTACGAGGATTTGAATTCTACGTTTATTTAAGTATGCTGACGTAGAAACATTTATCACGTGATATGAAAGGATGCATCTTGGTAAGTGAAAACTTATTTGATTTGCAATCCAGACACTTGAAGATGCCACAAATAAAATGTTGAATATTGTCACTTGAAAAAATTTGTATGAAAACTTCTTTAAGGATTCAAAATATAAAAGTTTCTAGGAAACTTATTGATAATCCTTATATTGCATAAGCTTATAGCTTGAAAATTATTAAAACTCTTGGAGAGTTTTCAAAAGAAATAAGATTATTTGTTGAAATGAGAAATATACCAATTTTGATTGGTTATGAAGTACCATATCTTAGTATAATTGGTGCACTCATGTATCTTGTAAAAAACTACAAGACCCAATATAGCCTTTCGCTCAATTTGTTAGCAAGGTATATTTCTACTCCTACTAGGAGAAATCGGAATGGGATGAGATACATGAGTTTATTTTATTCTAAAGATTGTAGTCCCGATCTTACTGGTCATGCTGATGTTGGGTACTCATCTAACCCGCATAAATCTCGATTTCAAACATACAATGTGTTCACGTGTGGGGACACTGCCATATCTTGGAGATATACAAAGCAGTCTATCGTAGTCACTTCATCGAATCATGCTGAGATAATAGCTATTCATGAAGCAAGTCGAGAATGTGTATGGTTAAGGTCCATGATACATCTCATTCGAGAAAAATGTGGTGTGAAATATGACAATCTGCCCACAATTTTATACAGAGATAATTCAGCATACATAGCACATCTTAAGGGAGGATTCATAAATGGAGATAGAACGGAACACATTTTGCCAAAGCTTTTCTACATGAGTTACAAAAGAATGATGATATTAACATGCAACAGATTCGTTCAACTGACAATGTGACTGATTTATTCACCAAGTTTTCTCCAATTACAACTTTTAAGAAGATGGTGCACAAAATCTGGATGCAAATGTTCAAGGATGTTCTCAGTAGGGGGAGTTAAACGCGCTATACTCTTTTTCCCTTACGAGGTTTTGTCCCACTGGATTTTCCTTGTAAGGTTTTTAATGAGGTAGCTGAAATGTGTATTATTAGAGATGTGTAATCTTTTTCCTTCATTAGATTTTTTTCCTACTGGGTTTTTTCTAGTAAGATTTTAACTAGGCACATTATCTACCAATTAGACATTCAGAGGGGAGTGTTATAAATGTATTTACATTATAGTGAATGTCTATCAAGATCTATCAAGATCTACTTTGATATCTATTAGGATTTGAAACATCCGTCTTTTACTCAGACTAGGAGTAAATTTCCCCTATAAATAGAGGGATTTTGTTCATTATATTTATAATCTTATGATCTCTCATCCCCCAAGAGAAGTAATAAGAATCTATTCTCTCTACTCTTCTTCTTATTCTTTATTGTTTATAATAGAATACGACTTTTCAGAATTTTTTTTTTTTTAATTAGTTGATTAAATATTGGCATTGGATAAATGTGCAAACAATAATGTGTAAATCAAACGAAAGTTACATATTCACAACATCGTCGTATGATAATTTGCGTGTCAATAGCTTTTTTTTATCGTGAAAATAACTTCTTGAGAAAAACTTAATTAATTGATTAGAATTTTGGAATTGATAAATGTGCACACACTAATGTGTCGCACAAAATAAAGTCAAATAAGAAGTGACATATTCACAACATCGACGTCACACCATAATTTTAGTGTCTGCCGCCTTTTTATTTATCTATAAAATGACATCCAAAAAAGTTAATTAATTCATTGCAGTTTTCGAATAAGATTAACGTATGCACATTAATGTGCAGCAACAAACCAAAGACAAATAAAAAAGACATATCACAACATTGTCACATCATGATTTGAATATATATTATATCTTCTTTAATCAAGAAAATAACTTTCTAAAAGAAACATAATTAATCGATTGAAACTTTCAAATGAAATAAGTGTGAGCACATTAATATGTACACGTACTAATGTATAGCCACAAAGCAAACTCAAGCAAAAGACACATATTGAGCCCACAAATCTTATCGTTGTTTCATCCCATTTTTTTTTCTTGTATGTTTAGGCATTATTAAAGTGTCTAAAATAGCTTAGACCCATTTTTAGTCTATTACTCACTTTTTATGGGTACTAAAATGAGTCGATTAGGTTTTAACTCATTTTTATTTAAATTATTTTTTAGTTCGTTCAAATTCAACTCAATTTGTCTATCTGTCATCCATCAGTAAGCACAACTAAATGATGTCACAAGATATATTCACGTCCGAGTCAAGCACAAATCGACTCTTTTCTATTTGTGTTCTTCTTTTTGGGTGCATATTGGGCGATGCTGCATCGGAGTTTTCATTTACTTACATATAAACCCGATTAATAGATACGATTTATTTAAAATAAAATGGTGGTGTATGAATTCTTAAACATGTTCCTTTTTTATTTTTTCAACACGTGCACATTTTAAATAGGTATTTCCAAAAAAAAGGATACAAAAATCCTAGTACTTGCTAAGGCTGAAAAGAGAAGAAAAAAGACATGCATTATTAGGCACCAATAAGTGATTAGAATAAAAAAGTTCTCATTTTGTCTTAAATTTTCTTTATCGTGTTTCGCTTTTACATTTCTTTAAAAAAAAAATACTAATAGAAAAAAGTTTGGCGTGGTAAGTAAGTATGCCTTTACTTTAGCCTCAAATATTTATGTCTTTAAATAAATAAATAGACATTTGAACTTGTATAAAATTAAACAAGTACACACATACATCCTACATGACACTTACGTGGCAATCTCATGCGAATTACCATATAGAGGCGACGAAGAATGCATTTGTCTACTTTTTTAACTTTATACAAATTTGATTGTCTAATTGTGCACACCCAAAATTAGAGAACATAAATGTTAGCTTAGGCCAAAATAAAGAAATAATTTCTTTTAATCAAATATTTTCTCTATTTATGTGTCATCTCACTCAATGTTGAAGTGTTTATTATTTATATTTTAAATTCTTTTAATAAAAATTCTGACTTCACCCTGACATAAAATTTGCTTTTCTCATGTTGACTAACCTTGTTTCTCCACAAAAATAGAAGGCAATATAAGCCAAATAACTGAGTTGGTTAACAGACCAAAGAAAATAAAAAAGGATATAAATAAGACAGGCAAACATGTAGCACCAAAAACGTGAGGATCGTACTAATAATGGAGAACATAGATAGACGTTATGGGGGAAAATTGGACCACGAAGGCACCATAACAAGTGACACAACATATTGAAAGTTTCAAAATTAGCTTAAGAAAAAGGCGGGTTGTCGAGATGTGCTGGAATGAACCTTACAGAGTGCGAATTTATATCAGTCATCGGACACCAGATGAATATATATATGTGTGTGTATGTATGTATGTATATATGTATGTTTGTATGTATACACACTATTCGACCCTTCCCCTCTCCCCTCCTTTTTTTTTTTTTTTCCATTTTTGTACTTACTTTTCCAAATTATATTAATATATTGTATTCGAGTCAATAATATATCAAAAATAATTTTCTAATATTACAATATAAGAATAAACTCTCCGTACACTCTATCCTCATCAATTTCCACCTGAAATTATAATAAATGTATTGTTGTTTATTAGATTAATAATATGTTTTCATTTGATATGCATAGCAGTTATTTAAACAGCTATCTTCTTCCATTACCTTAATGCCTTATTTTTTAAATAAAAATAAATAAAATAATGGAGCAGCCATCAAGAAGAAATAGTGCTATATTCAGAATTTCATCCACTATTGGTGTTTTCTTCCCATTATTATAATCGATCTTTTTCTAGGACAAAGATATTTTAATAAATAATTTTCTTACTTATTTTTTTTTGTATTTGGTTGGTGAGCAAAATATATTTAAATATTTAATCAGCGAATAAGAATTTTTGTTCTAGAAAATGAGTGAACAAAAAATCTAGGAATGCAAGAAATCCAGGATGGTGAAGCTTTGACTACCTTTTAAGTTTAATCCTAAGAACTTAAAAAGTACTCATTTTAATATCATTAGATTACCCAACAAAGTGTGGAGATTTATAGCATGTTTGATCATACTTTTGTCCCCTCAAAAGTGCTTATTTTGGGGAAAAAATATATATTTTTAAAAAGAGTATCATAATTTTTTTTTTCCTGAAATTACGAAAGAGTAAATTTCTCTCAAAGAATTTTTGAAAAAAAAATACATTTAAAATCATTTTTAAGAGTTTGATCAAATGCATTACATGATCAAATACTTTTGAAACGTATTGATCAAACACAAACTAATTCTTATCACAAATTAATTGATTTTAAAAATTTGATCAAAACACTTTCAAATATAATATTTTTTTACAAGCTTATACAAAGATAATGATTCTGTTTCAAAAGTTACGTAAGTTCTGAAAATTTGATAATCCACGAAAAGAGAAAAGAACTCAAATCTTGAATTGTACCCATCAATAGAAATAGGCGACCGTCTTAGACCCTAAATTTGAGGGCCCTCATAGTTTAATGATAATAGATTATAGATTTTTTAAAAAATAATATTAAGTATTACTTGTGGATAAAATATTTTTTTTAGATAAATGAAAAGAATATTTAAAAGTTTGATATATATAAAGCACTATATTGAAAAAAGATTCAATGTATTGATTATATTATTAAGTTAAAATGTATTACTAGAAAAAATAGATTATATAATTTTAAAAAATAAACTTATTCAAAAAAGAAAAAATTTCAGAAACTTAAGGCTTCCGTTTGATTTTGGCCTAAGGTCACTAATGTACTTGAGCCACCCCTGCCCATCAATATTACACTCATAAATGATACGTTGGATCAATGTGCACAAATTAATGTGCAACAATAAAGCAAAGAGCTTAAGTCATCAATAAATCCTTAAGTTTGTTTCGAAATTTCACTTGGATCCCTCAATTTAGACTTATACCTATCAGGCTCCTAACCCACCCGAAATTTAATCTACTTAGGTCTTTTTTTCCCACATGACACATCGCGTGATATACACTCACTGTGGATGCATAAAAATGATTTTTTACTGAATTTTATATTTTTGGGGGTCTTCTTCAACCTCCATTATAATTTTTTTCTTCTACATCTTCCACTACCGCCAACCGCCTTCTTCCTTCGCCGGAAAAATGAAGATCAACATTAAAACATTCAAATCTCATAATTTCTCTATATATATCTCTCTCCTCCTACTTTTTCACTTCCACCTTTTCTCTTTCTCATCTAACATATTGAAAATTAAAAAAGAAACACATCCGAAAAAACGACAACAAAAAATGTTTAAATCTAAAGTGTGGATGAGGAAGAAAACGTAAAAAGAAAAAAAAGACCATTATAAGATTGAGTTTATAACAATTTGAACCAACAAAACGAATCTAAACTCCTCCATTAACAACTAAAAAATTGAAAAAACATCAACTGAAATAAATTCTTCTGATTTTTTTGATTTGTTATGTGTTTCAATTAATTTTTTTTACAACTTTGATTTTCGATTCGATTCTTGATTTTCAATGATTCTGTTTTTTGATTGCCAGAAAAAATCGATCTTTACTCATTGCATTTTTTTACCGGCCATGAAAATTTCAATTTCATGCTTCTATTTCTTGAGTTTGTTCAATAATTTCTCCTTGGTATTATTTTGGGTTTTTACGCCATTGATGAGGTTGAAATTTTTGATTGAAGGTGATGAAAATAGTGACAACTATGATGACGTTAATGGAGGAAGAGGGAGCGGGGGGTGGGGGTGGGGTAGGGGTAGGGGGCTGGTTAGATTGGGCTTAATATTTAAATATAATTTTTTAACTCATAGTTATTTTTTTAAAACTCATTTGCCATGTATTTTTTTTAATGGGTCATTTTTGCCAGGTCACGCGAGTGTATTACACACATTCTATATCTTTTGCTAATTATCCCAAAAAGGTCTAGGTGGATCAAATTTTGGGTGGGTTAGGGGCCTGATAGGTACAAGTCTGAGTTGGGGAGTTCAAATGAAATTTCGAAACAAGTTTAAGAACCTATCGATGACTTAAGCCTAAAGCAAAGTCAAAACAAAAGTATTAGATTCGTTTTAAAATAGTCGGTCCTTATTAGCTTGACATTTTCTAAAAAAAAATATTTATTAGAGATTTATTTTATCAAATTAACCTTATTAATTAGTATGTTTTAAAATTTAACTTTGAGTATATATACTTTATTTTGTCATTTAATGATAAGAATAACATTGAAAGAATATAGTAATATTTTTTTGATTTTACAAAAAAAGACAACTAAATTAAAATAATTCTTTTTGAAAAGAAATTCAATTATTTTAAACTGGAAGAAGTTAGTTATGTAAAATATCATCACATCATAATTTAGGTCACCTACTGCATTGTTTTTTAATCAGAAAAAGGACTTTTCCATAAAAACTTAATTAGTTCGATTAAAATTTTGAAATAAATAACTATGCACATACTAATGTATAGCAACCAGCAGCAATGAAAAATCAAACAAAAGCAATATATTCACAGATCATCACGTCATAGTTTAAGCTATTGTTTAATTATAAATTTTTAAATATTTTTTTAAAATTAGATTCGGGTGGAGTTTGGTTAGAAGTTTCAATACGTGTTTGATTGTAATTTTTGAGAAACATATTTTATTTATTTTCTTTTGAAAAAAATGTGAAACATGATTCATATCCATAAATTCTAAAAACCATTAAAGATATTAGTAAGTTAGACACAAACTTATATATTTTTTAATGAACTAGCTAATACATTATTTAAAAATCATAACATGTTATTGTAATAAAACTACTAATAAACTATCACTAGCTATTATAATTTATCAAATTATAATTAGTCACGAAGATTGATCAATGCAAAAGAATAAATAATAACATAGACAGTATTTAATATAATTTTTTTATATTCTACGAACAATGTCTTTATTAAAAATACGTTTAATGAAGGGTTGAGTAGATAAAATTATATTAGGAGTCATAATGTGGACTTTTTTCTTTTTATATAATATAAAAAATTGGTGTAAGTTTTAATATTTTAAAAGAATTCAAAAAATAAATTTTAGCCCCAAATCCACCTCTTTTTTTCTACATCTTCGGATCTTGGGGATTCTTTTTGCCATTTTTAAATCACAATGTGATTAATTTTATGATGAAGTAAATTTTGTCCAATTTTTTCTCAGAAACTATTTGCAATATCTGCGAGTAACCAAATAAATCCTAAGTGTGTACCTCCTCTTCTTTTGTCATAAAAATAACCTCTTAAAAAGACACAATTAATTGATTAGAAATTTAGGTTTCTCGAATTGGAAAAATGTGTACACATTAATGTGTTGCAACAAAACAAAGTCAAATAAAATCACATCACACACCGTAATTCGATGTCTATTGCCTGATTTTTATAATCATGAAGATGACTTCATTAACAAAAATTTAATTAATCAATTGAAGTTTTACAGTTGAATAAAAGTGCATTTATTAATATGTAGCAACAAAGTGAAGTCGAGCAAAAGTAACATATTCACAGCATCAACGTCATACCATACTCTGTAATTTTTTAGTCGTCATATATACTAAAAAAAATAGTTGTTCCTATATACTTTATCAATTTAAAGAGTCAATACAATAATATATTCAGTATATTTCCATAAATAGGTTCTGAGAAGGGTAAGTGTACGCAGTTGATGCGAGGCTAAATGTGTACGCGGTTGATGCGAGGCTAAATGTTATATTATTTTAATATCATTCATCGCTCATTTGATCCTTTTCTGTATCGTTTTGAGCATGAATGTTGGGAATTACGCTTGGATTTCGTGTTGTGAGTTTGTAAGAACATATTGAGAAATTCGGAGAGTAAATAATGAAAGAAGAGGCAACAACATCATAAAGCGTCATGTGGTGTATGAGGGAAGCAGCCAACCTAAGACTTGAGCCTAGGGGTGTACAAACCGAACCGATGAATCAAATCAAATAAAAAAAAAATCCGACTTATGGTTTAGTTTGATTGGTTTGGTGTTGACAAAAAAAAATCGATCATTCTTGGTTTGGTTTGGTATTAGCAAAAATAAAATCAAACCGAACCCAAACCGAACCGAACTAATACATCTATAATTTTAATTTTTTATACGTAAAAAAATAATACTTATAATCTACTTTCTGATTACTTTTATTATTTTTTTTATATTCAGAAAATAGATATATACTCTTGGGCCTTTAATTATACTATTTTTTCATTAATAACAAATTAATACAAAGCCCAATATTAATATAAAAACCTAAAACTCTTTAATTGCTTCACTTTTTACATTTTACTAGTTTTCAGAAAATTCTCATTATTTCCTCATCTTACTTTCATCTTACTTTTCTCATTCGTCGAGTTGTGATTTAGGTTTGTTTCTCTTCTTTCTCTCTTTTTGTTTTATGGAATTATGTTATAATTAATTACTTTATGGAGTTAAGTTTTTAATAAGTTGTCTCTAATTATTCGTTCTTTTTTATGCTCACATTTTATATGTAGGAAACTTTCAGACAAGCTACTGTAACTAGTGACTTAGAAATTGAACTACTTTGGTATCCACATAATATTACTTTGAGAGATAGTAGTTTAGACGTCTTAATAATTTGCCAACTTAATTTTTATTGGAACTATTCTATGATCATTGTTTTTTTTTTAATATATTTTTAGTGAAAACATTTAATTTTTTTCTTCAATCACATTATAATTGTAAAAAAACCGAGAAAACCGAAAAATTAAAAAAATCAAAAAAATCCGACTAAAACCGAAATAAAAAAATCGATTGTATATTGGTTTGATTTGGTTTATAGATTTAGAAAACCAACATTATTGGTTTGGTTATATTTTAATAAAAAACCGAACCAACCCGACCTATGTACACCTCTACTTGCGCCAATTGCCTTGTTGTACGGTTGTGGAACGAATAAGAAAAGTTGCTGAAATTGCTATTGAAGAGCCCTTGAGCCACTGCCTTGCTTTTACTTAGTGGCGCGAAAAATTCATGGTTGCAGAATCTGTTGCGCCATACCCTGCTTTGGCTCAGTGGCGCGAGTTTCAGAAGTGTTCAGAAGTTTTATTGTATGTTGTGCCACTGGCTTGCTTTTTGCCAGTGACACGAAAGAGAGTTTTCCTAATTTAAGTTGGAGATGAATTTATTTTATTTTCATATACCCTAGACTCTATAAATAGGAGTTTTTGCGTGGAAAAAAAGACACAGATTATTTTGGAGCATGGAGCTAGGGCAAGAAGACTTTTCCTCCCGATTTATTTTCTTTTCTTAAATTCTTCTTGATTTCTCTTGTAACTCTCATGAACTTTCGGAGATCTTTGTGAATCATGAGTGGCTAAGCATTTTGTTCTAGGGTTTTGGCATAAACATGATGGTTGACATCTGAATATTGTTCAATTATTAAGTTTGTCTATCATAGAGCTATTTATTTTTTCTTGATTTGAATTATTCGTTTGCTTGATAACCTTATGAATACTATAGAGGGCTTGTTTGTTGAACTTGCAAAAGGGAACTACAAGTGTAAAAAAAAAAATAGGGCTAGTTCGTAAACCTTATAGGTAAAGGGAATCAATTCATCACAGCGGATAGAAATATACCCTGTGACCTGAGAAAATTGAAGGAAAGGTGTCTTTTAAGTCTTGAATGAAGGATTGGTGATATTGACCAACTTAAATGGTCAAACATCATTAGAAAACTTGATTAAGTTAATTGTGGACTTGATTAATATTTTTAAAACTTTCTAATCTTTTCAAAAATACAAATCAACCCAACCCACACCCCTTTTCAATCTAAATCAACCAGTCTCTCTCCTCTCTCTCGACAGCTTCTCTCAACTCTCTCCCAACCAACAGTTCTGCAAATTTCTCCTTTCAAGCCTCGGCGAATTTAACCTTCTACGATAAATAGTTGGGCTTCAAGTTCCCCTCTTCAATTCGAATTAACCAGTTTCTTTCCGCTCTATCGACAACTTCTCTCAATTCTCTCCCAACCAACAGTTCTGCAAATTTCTCCTTTCAAGCCTCGGCGACTTCAACATCCGACAATAAATAGTTGGACTTCGAGTTTCTTTTCGACTTTAACCTTCAATTAATATGAAAGCCTAACTCTCCGGCCACAACAACTTTGAATTCTTCAGCCTTCAATCGACGTTACAGCCTTGCTCTCCGGCCATAACAGCTTCAAATTTATCATCGTTCTTTTCCTTCCTTTACAGTTAAATATTTATGGACTTTTTAGTTTTCAAGAAAACGAGGAACTTGAGCCAACTTCTTTTATAGTAGTGGTTAATAATTTCAATATTTGTTGCATTAATTTAAAATGCAGTCTGAATAAAACCCTAATTTCTGATATTTCTTCTCTTCTCTTTTCAAAGTGAATTATGATTTTTTTGTTGTTTGTTGTATTTTTTTGAAGTTTGATTTTTGTTGTTTATGTTTATACAAAGAAAACAACGATTTGAGTTGATTTGTTCTGTTCTTGTTCTTGGTAAAAATGGTGATATTGCTGTTTTTCTATTGAGCAAAATCGTACTACTATTTTTTGTTTTCTCCAATAGATTATCCAGTTGGTGCAACATATTAACCATCTGATGCAATAGATTTGTCATATGATGCAACAGATCAACCATCTGATACACCAGAGAAACCATCAGATTAAAATTCTGATGCAATAGATTAATCATCTGATGCAATAGATTTAGCATATGATGCAATAGTTTAACTATATGATGCAATAGATTAACCATATGTTGCAACAGATTAAGCATCAGATAAAAAAATCTGATACAACTAATTAACCATCTAATGCAATGAAAGAACCATCAGATTAATGATCTGATACAATAGATGAACCTTCTATTAGATAAAATCCTATCAACTCTTCCAACAGGACATGTCCAAGACTTGATTTTTTCAACTGATCATTCATCTTTCGTGATAGATGATCCTTACGTTGGAAGAAATCTAAATAATATTGAATGTTGATAACTGTTCCAACATATCACTCATGTGTTACAACAGATGTGTGACCTGTTGCATAGACCAATTATCTTTCTCAACAGATGAGTGATATGTTTTGTATTGTTGCAACAGATTACTCTACTGTTACTGCAGGTTAGTTAACTATTCCGACAGATCACTCATATATTGCAACAGATGTGTGAACTGTTGCACAAAAAATTCATCTTTCTCAAAAGATGAGTGATATATTTTGTATTATTGCAATAAATTACTCAGTAGTTGCTATATGTTATTTAACTATTCCAATAGCTCACTCATATGTTGCAGTAGATGATGTTGCAATAAATATGTGATCTGCTGCACAGACCATTCATTTTTCTCAATAGATGAGTAAATATTTTGTATTGTTGTAACAGATTACTCATCTATTACAATAGGTTATTTAATTATTCCAATAGATTACTCATATGTTGTAATGATGTGTGATCTGTTGCACAAACCATTCATCTGTCTTAAAAGATGAGTGATACATTTTGTATTATTGCAACAAATTACTCATCCACTGTAATAGGTTTGTTATATGCTGCAAGAGATATACTACCTATATACTACTTGGTGCAACAGATAAGTGATCTGCTGGAACTGTTATTTTACTATTTTATTTGTTTGATTTACTGTTATCCTTTTTTAACGATGCATTAATCAACTATAATATATTTTTTTATGTTTTTGTTAATTTTAGATAATATAGATCCCAAAAGAACAGAAATCGAATCAAGTTCAAGTAAAGAAACAAGTGAAGCAACTAGGCTATATCCACTACTCTATGAGTTTGCTTTACAAGCGTTATCTCAATTAGGAGCAGAATATGATGAACATGGGGAGGAGTGATGTTTCAAAAGTGATGATCTAAATGCTAATAGCCCTTCCACAGAAGATTTGGTCAAAACCTTCAGCATTGATCGTTATCCTGTGAGAATACAGTGCGATGGTGCCACAGATTTAACGGGTGATTTCGTGGTTAAGTGAACCATGGAAAAATCTTTCGACGCCTTCAGAAAAATACTTCGAGAACAGAAATTGGATGCTTATTTCAGAGACAACTGTTTGGGAAATATCTTGATTTTTCGGAGGACAACAATGCTCGTTTCCAAATAAAAATGGTATATGAACTTCTCAAGCATAGGTTTATGCATGAAAACAAAGATAAGATGGATAAGGTGTGGATAAATTACTGTGGCATGCCTGCTTGCTTTGGTTGGAAGGAGTTTGCCATAGTTACTGGACTAAAATGTTATCCTCCTTTTCAAGTTATACCTATTCTAACCCCCAAAAAATACCCCGCACACCCAAAAAACGCAAAGGCAAGTCATGTGATCGTGATGACCTGGTGTCCATTGTTGGTCCAAGCTTCAAAAATAAAAATTTAATAGAAGCATTAAAAGGTAAAGGACTTTCAAAGAAGCGCAAGCAGTCATTGTGCTTGGTTTGGTTTGTACATAATATTCTTTGGGCGAGAAATGTTAACAACAACATAAGCGTTGGTTTAATAAAGCTCTCTGAGGATCTTGAGGTGTTTCACAGCTATTGATAATGCTTAACTTATACCTCAATTTAGTGCAAGGCGGTCGTCGTCAATATATTTACCAACATTAGAGTCAGGGTCGAATCCATAGGGAACAATGTGAGTGGCGATTAAACTAGTTTGAAACTAAAGCTACAAGTTAAATTCAAAAAAATGATACGAAAAGATAAAATGGGGTTTTTTGATGATCATCAAATAATTGCTAGTCACTTTAGTTTAAGTGGTTGTAAATCAAGAGTTTATGAAATAACCAGAATTATGTTCACTAGGGCTTCCGGTACATGATAATTGCTAAAAGTGGTTTAAGATTCTCACGGTGGGTAGGATAACAAGCTATCTTTATCGATGTTATGCTTAAATATCTCTCGACCTACTTAAGCATTTAATTCCCTAGCCCTCTCGGACTTAGGGAATTTCTATTAACTGCCCAGATTTTACCTCAGGTCAACCAACCTTATTACAACGCTGATTATTAAATGAAGTATTTCTGAGTCCCTATTGATAATTCACTTTCTACTATATTTGATTTCTTTCTTAAGCAAATCAAAGCAGGTGTGTCTACTGTTTGCAACCAACAGACGTTAATTAAAACGTCAAAATTATCAAGAAATCCTATCACCTTTTGAATCTTGAATACTTAGCACCTCATCAAGACCTAATCCTAGATCCCATAACTGAGGTTAATGAAGTTTAGCCACTCATGATGTAACGAATGAAACACATAATTGAATTCATGATTTGAAAGATAAACTTACAGAGCAATGAAAAGCAATAATTGTTTCTTCGATTCAATCACTAAATAACTCTGCAAAAAGCAATAGTAATCTCTCACAAGTTAATGGTGACAGTGTATCCAAAACTAGAGAGAGAAATACTAAAGTTCATGAAGTTCAAGATGTCTAAGATTTCTCCCCCCTCCTGAATGAAACCCTAAAAGCTTCTATTTATAGCTGTAACTTAAAGGAAATTCGGAATTAAAATTTCTGAAAATTTTCCCTTAGATGGATCAAACTCTTAAGGAAAACCTAGACTTCTCCTTAAATACTTAGGCTAATTATGGAAGCAAAATCACAGGTTACAACTTTTTCTTGGAATAGACGACGACAAACGTGATGCCTTATCAGGGTTCTGACGACTTATCAGGAATGTCGTTAGATCCTCTTAAATTTTGACATTCTCTACTTTAGGCTGATGACAAAACCTGACGGCTTATCAAAACTTTGACGACTTATCACCAATGTCATCACAGATTTCAGCTGAAGTCCATTCTTTATCTAAGGTTGAGGACGCTCTTGATAGCTTATCAAATTTGTGACGACATCTCAGGGGATGTCGTCACACTTCTGCTCCAACTTCATCACACTGCCTCCAATTGATGATGAACCTAATAACTTATCACCAAGTTGACGACTTATCACAAAAGTCATCAACTGCTTTTCTACAATTTCTTGGCTATTTGTTCCATATTCACCTCTTTTTGTCCTTATTGTATTAGGTTCTCTTGCATCTTGACTTTCACTGCAATATCAAATAAATATCATCAAAAACAACGATAGTTACTTAATAACTTACAATTATTCCGAGTTAAAAGCCTTAAATGTGCTAACAAAATGCTAGCACATCAACACCCTCAACTTAAAACAATTTCTTATCCTTAAGCAACCAAAATATAACTAAAATAATAAAAAGTACATTCGACAGTCAATTTTCTATATCATCTCAACACAACTTCACCTTCTCCCAGGTCAATCAATTCAAACTCAATTGTGTATACTATTGAAAAACAACAATGCAACACACAAGAATCAAGATATGGCATAAATTCAGCAATAGCAACCATGCATGTACCAAATCACACTATCCGAACAAGTTAACAACCACAAACATAACCTGTGTACCCTCATAGCAAAGAAATACCTTTTTCTCTCATATCAGAAATCACATATATACACAGGGATAATCACGAGAATCACTCTCAGAATGAAGTTCCACTCAATGTACGTCAAATGCAATAGGCTTGCCCTTATAGTCAGTACCAAGGTTTTCAGACAGGTCAGCTAGGATTACTATAGGTCTTTTTCTTGGCTTGTAATGTAGGCTAGGGGCTAGTATGATATTCAAGAGTATTTAAAGTAACTACGCCTCTTTGACACTATGCTAACCTCTTGGGGTTTTACTTCTTAACATTTTTCTCTTCCTCTCTTTTATTGATCACACATGCTCAAGGTGGGTGCTATCTTTTCAAAAACCAAATTATCTTTTTCTCATCTTTTACACAAATTTTTATTTTCTTATTCTTTTTGCACCACACCCGACTTTTATTCTTTTCTCTTATTCTACCTCTCTTCATACTCATTTTGCATTACGCACCCCTATGATAGCCACCCTTAACTTAGGCTATTTCCCTAAGTCAAGGTGCACAGTGTCCAAGGAGGACCAAGGCCAAAACAGCTTCATTATGATGTAAATAGAAAAGTGATAGATATCATGAAAGAAACAGGCAATTTAGGCTAAAAAAATAGGGATCGAAGGATATTATGTACACATGGAAGATCATTTAAGCTAAAAGTGGGCTAAAATCAAAACGGCCTATGATCCTCTCCTAACCCCTACCTTTCTACCAAGCCAAAACTAACCGGGCAAGTTCTGGATTCACATACAAAGGGGACTGAGTAAGACCTCACACATACATGAAACACAAATATATCACACATCACTACTTATCCGGTTCATGTAATTGTTTAGCCTTATTATCACGTTTCCAGAACTAATGCCACCAAAAGATGCACTGTGGTCACAATTAGATACAAATCATACAGTTAAACAATCAAACCATTTGAGAGGTGTTCACAAAATAACAAAACCATGTTAACTGCCTCAGGTACTTATATTTCTCCTAGTCAACTACAACACGTCAAAAAACAAAACATAATATGCCTAAACATACCGGCTCAACTAGGAATAAGACTCCGAAAAAAAAAAGCTCGGCAACAAAAACCCCAAGAGGACATCAACACCCACAAGTAGCCTCACCCTTAACTTAAAATCATGCAATGTCCCCAATGCGTCAAATCAAAACAAGAGAGTTAGAAACAGACCTGTGGCACCATGGATGTGAAGATTTGATGTCAATCATATAATACGAATACAAATAACAAAATACCTTGGGTTGCCTCCCAAGCAGCGCCTAATTTAATGTCGCGGCACGATATTATTTAGTCATCCTTTATCCCTCCACTTAGACTATTTGAATCGTCAGTCTATTTTTCGATCTTTATATCTTTTAAGTTCGTTGGGAAAATATGAGGGCATGATAAGGAATGTTCTATCACGCACTTCAAAGACTTGAACTGCTTGCGCAATTTTACATCAAACTTTCGTGTGGGCTTATTGGCCAGTGGTGAGAATTTTATAAAGCCACTAAATGGACATCAATCTTTAAGCTTCTTGGCCTTCAAGATTGGGGCTGTAGTATACCCTTTTGGAAGGACAAACTCCAAAATGTAAGAATATTTATTCTCATTTTCAAAATTCATCATTTGCTTGGGTGATTCAACTTTCATCACATCCACCAAGCATAATGTTGAAAAGTGGTTCAAATGAGGACTAACTCTCAATTTTGGAGTAGCATCCCTATTTGTATCTTTACCCCGAAATAGACTAGAGTCTTCACAAGGATTGTTCTTGATTTATTCTTTTGACTCTAGTACCATTTCCTTTTCTTTGGCATCTTCGTTCATGAATGGTTCGGTTAGTTGGGAAATCACTGAGGGTTGCACATCATCAAGCTCAACATCAATATAGTTTTCTTTCTCTTTATCTTCACATTCTTCCATTATGTTAAATGATTCCACAGACAAGATATCATCTAAACATAATGTAGGAAAGTGCTTTGAATGCTTGACCTCTATATCCATCTCCTCTATCATTCTTCTTTCCTCATTATTTTCCTTTATGTCTTGATACATATTACATATGATATCATTTGTTGTGTCCACACAATCTAACATTAGTTGAAGCATAGCTTCAATGCCACTCTTTCAGGTGCTTTCTTCTTCCTGTTCTTGACCGTAATAGCTATCAAAATCATAAGAAGAACTAGAGTTTGGGTTAGCATACCAGGGGGAGGGGGCATTTGGGCAATCACTCCAATGTCCATCTTGACCACCACATAAAGAACAATCATACTCCCAGTAGGATGGAGATGGTGCACACATCTCTCTTTGGGGAGCATATCTACAATATTGCCAAAAGTGAGGTCCATCACAATATGGACATGGATCATCAAGATTCGAGTTCCAACCACCAAGCTCATGTTCATTCCAAGACTCCATAGTAATAAGTAAACCAAAATAAAAATCTACCTAACACCAGAAATAAAAGAAAACTTAAAACAAATATTTACAAGTTTGAATTCAAGCAAGTAGGCTAAAATTCCAAACCAACTCAATACGCCAAATTATTCCGCGACTATGGCGCCATTTTTGATAACGCTCAACTTATACCTCAATTTAGTGCAAGGCAGTCGTCGTCAATATATTTACCCAACTTTAGAGTCGGGGTCGAATCCACAGGGAAAATGTGAGTGGCGATTAAACTAGTTTGAAACTAAAGCTACAAGTTAAATTCAAACAAATGATACGAAAAGATAAAATGGGGGGTTTTTGATGATCAGCAAATAATTGCTGGTCACTTTAGTTTTAGTGGTTGTAAATCAAGAGTTTATGAAATAACCAGAATTATGTTCACTAGGGCTTTCGGTATATGACAGATGCTAAAAGTGGTTCAAGATTCTCACGGTGGGTAGGATAACAAGCTATATTTATCGATGTTATGATTAAATTTCTCTCGACCTACTTAAGTATTTAATTCCCTAATCCTCTTGGACTTAGGGAATTTTTATTAACTGTCAAGATTTTTTCTCAGGTTAACCAACCTTGTTACATCACTGATTATTAAACAAAGTATTTTCGAGTCCCTGTTGATAATTCACTTCCTACTATATTTGATTTCTTTCTCAAGTAAATCAAAGTAGGTGTGTCTACTATTTGCAACCAACAGACGTTAATTAAAACTTCAGAATTATCAAGAAATTCTATCACCTTTTGAATCTTGAATACTTAGCACCTCATCAAGACCTAACCCTAAATTTCATAACTGAGGTTAATGGAGTTTAGCCACTCATGATGTAACGAACGAAACACATAATTGAATTCATGATTTGAAAGATAAACTTACAGAGCAATGAAAAACAATAATTGTTTCTTTGATTCAATCAGTAAATAACTCTGCAAAAAGCAATAGTAATCTCTCACAAGTTAATGGTGACAGTGTATCCAAAACTAGAGAGAGAAATACTAAAGTTAGTGAAGTTCAAGATGTCTAAGATTTCTCCCTCCTCCTGCATAAAACCCTAAAAGCTTCTATTTATAGCTGTAACTTAAAGGAAATTCAGAATCAAAATTTTTGAAATTCGTCCCTTAGATGACTCAAACTCTTAAGAAAAACCTAGACTTGTCCTTAAATACTTAGGCTAATTATGAAAACAAAATCATAGGTTACAGCTTTTTCTCAAAATAGACGACGACAAACGTGATGCCTTATTAGGGTTCTGACGACTTATCAGGAATGTCGTTAGAGCCTCTTCAATTTTGACATTCTCTGCTTTAGGCTGACGATGAAACCTAACAGCTTATAAAAAATTTGACGACTTATCACCAATATCGTCATGGATTCCAGCTGAAGTCCATTCTCTTTCTAAAGTTGACGATGCTCTTGATAGCTTATCAAATTTGTGACGACATATCAGGGGATGTCGTCACACTTCTACTCCAACTTCTTCACACTATCTCCAGCTGACGATGGACCTGATAACTTATCACCAAGTTGATGACTTATCACAAAAGTCATCAAATACTCTTCTGCAATTTCTTGGCTATTTGTTCCATATTCATCTCTTTTTGTCCTTATTGTCTTAGGTTCTCTTGCATCTTGCCTTTTACTATAATATCAAAGAAATATCATAAAAAATAACGATAGTTACTTAAGAACTTACAATTATTTCGAGTTAAAAGTCTTAAATGTGCTAACAAAATGCTATCATATAGCTATCCTTGGGGTTATGAAAGCTTTAAAATGACTGTCAAATATTTGTTGACTCCATTAGCGCCAAAGATAGTCAACTTATATGGCTTTCCATAGGCTTTCATGGTAAATATTTCTTTCTTTTATTATGATATCTTTCATTTTTTTTACTCAATAATGATTTTGATTTATTGGAGTTATTTTATAGGCTTGGGCGTTTAAAGCCATTCCTTATTTGAGACAAAAGTGAACTACCAAGAAGAAGTTTCATGTCCAAGAATCTTGAGATAGTTATCGGCCAAAACTGATAAAAATGTAAAATTTCTTGATCTCTTCAACCCCCCGAAGGATGCAGTGAGTATAATTATAATTAAGTTTTTATTTTAATTAATGATTTTTTGAATGATCTAATCATCATTCTAATTTATGTAATAATTTATGCTAGATTGTGCATCCATTGCTAGTTTTTACCAATCGAGAGTTGAAGATGTCATTTTTTCTTATTTTACGATCTGTGCAAACTTTATCAAACCCTATGGTCATCGACAGAATAAAAATAGAATTATTTGAAGCAATAACCATTACAAGAAAATTATTTTGGAGGGTGGGCTTGTTGTTGTTTATGGTCTTAGTGGTGATGGAGCTGTTGGTGGTGGTAGTGGTGCTGTTGTTGGTGCTAATGATGCTCCTCTTACAGTATTTAATATAAACCATTATGAGTATAATCATACTGGTTATACAAATTTTGCCTCTCCTAGCAAATGTTTGGCATGCAAATGTCAAGACTGCAGGGCAAAACATGATGTAGTGATTAATGCTATTAATGGATTAATTGCTTCTGTAAAGGAATTGACATCTAATAAGGGTGTCATTCCATCCAAGAGGATTTTATTTCCATCCACTCCATTAGAGATTAAGGTTAAGAGGAGAAGGAAAGTGATTTCTAAGGCATTATCAAGCATCCAAAAAAGCAAAATTGCAACTCCTCTATTCGTGTGTAGCATTGAGCAGTGTACAATGTCCAAAGGAGAGCAACACAACCTGAAGAAGGTGAATATATATGTCTTCCAACTAACAAACAGACACATTTCTATTTCAACAAATGACACATTTGCTGAAAATTATCAAACAGATATATACATCTGTTGCAATAGTTGACTAACTTGTTGTACTAGATAAAGTATCTGTTGTGACATATGTCATATATTTTAGCAAATCAAATAGCTCTTTGTACCACTTTTATTTGTACCAACAGATGACCTATCTACTGCAACAAATGATTCATATGTTGCAACAGATGGTTCATTCGTTGGAAATTATCATACAGGTCTTCCTTATGTAGAAATTTATCCCAACATTTGATTCATTGTTGCCATAGAAATATAATTTGTTTGGGATAATTTAAAATAGGAGAAAGACCTATTTAATTTGCTAGAACAGATGAGTTATCCTTTTTTATTTTGTTGTATCTCTGTGATTAGCATTGACTAATTCTGGCTTTCCAGGTGGATGTAGAAGCTACTGCTGAACAACATTGACAATATGCTACTCTTTTTATGGAAATATGGAGAATAGAAAGCTCAAAAACTGTATGTAAGCGACAATAATGATCCACGACAAGCAAAGCCGAATTTCATAGCACCGGATGAAGAACAACTTGTCCATATTAAGTAGATCTTTATAGATTGAGTTTATCAAAGTAATAACCTCACCCCTTCTTAGGAATATTTGGTATCAATACTTAAATTATTGATGTATTTGTTGAGATCTATACCCATAACAATTTTTTTACATTTCATTTATTCGTTGATTTATTTTAGCTAATTTCTTAATGCTTCAATTTATTTTATATTGTCTATAAATTTTATTTTTTTTCTTAGATTTGAACTTATTAATTGAAATGGAATACTAGATTCAAATATTGCAACTGATAATGTGTCTTTTGCAATAGACGACACATCTATTGGAAATTATTGAACAGATTTAGACATATGTCGCAATAGGTAGGTAATCTATTGGAATTTATCAAATAGGTCTTTCCACTGATGCAACAGATAGACTTAGATAGAAATATCAACATAATACAATAGATGACCAACCTATTACAATAAATAAACTATATGTCAGAAATTGGGTGGATACAATTACTTTGATTGGTATGAAGAACGACACCCTTCACAAGCAAATCGTGTAATCTGGGGTTTGTTGAATAAAGTCAAGGCTTCTGAAGAGAAACAAAATCGAGCAAGAAGATACTACATTGTTGCTGTTATTGCTACTGGTTTGGTGTTGTTGGGCACATGGATATCAAGCCTAATTGCTGAAATTTTCATGGTGGTGTATTTGTTACTGGTTTGGTGGTGTCGAACACATGGATATTCAAGCGTAATTGTTGCAAAATATCAAACAGATTTAGGTATATATTGTAAAATTTAGGTCATCTGTTGAAAATTATCAAATAGGTCTTTCCACTGTTGCAACAGATTAGACTTACATTAGATAGAAATAAGATCGGCATAATGCAATAGATGACCAACCTATTGCAACAGATAAACTATCTGCTAGAATAGATAAAATATATTTTACAATAGATTGACAATCTATTACATTATAAAAAACTCAACTTTTATCAAAAAAAAATTATTGCCACTACATGTATATGTAATTTAAAGTAAAGTGAAGTGTGACTTGAAATAAAAAATTGTTATTTCACAGGCTTTTCTATGTACACAGGCTCCAAGCGTCCGGTTAGTACCCCATAAGCCCAGACCTCTTACAGGTTTTCCACAATGTTGTTGCACAGAAAGGTCGTTGGCTCGGCCATTTCTGTGTCGGTCAGCAAACATTCGATGTGTGAACGAGCGTGCGAGCCACACGCATAACCGGTATTATTTTTTGGAAGGTTCATGCCCTTGTTTCGACATTTAAAATCCCATGATTTCTTTATCAACACTTCCTTTATAAAATTATTAATTAGTTTACTCTCCCTCAACAAGATGGGTAACAACTTCATCAGTGGCTATATGTGGAAAAAAAGATCGACCTCGTCAATGGCAGGTTTGTTGCAGTCAAAAACTTTGATCTTTCCCTCCTTGAGTAGTATCTCAACAGCCCAATAATGTATGCCATTCATGCTAATGACTGCAAGAATCCTCTTTGCCTCGGTCTAACTCTTGTCGTGTGGATTTGGCCTCTCCCTTCTAACATATTTTATCATTTCTTCTTCATCCAAGTCCAAGGTAGAAACTAAGAAATCAAGTCCCGCGCCATAGGTTGACACATCATTATTGAGTTGATCGTACTTATCCTTAAGCTTCTTGCAAAAGTTGAGGTCCATTATCCTATCAGCAACGTCATAAACTTTTGGGTACATTAATTGCCTTTTCCTCACGAGGCAGAGAATTTTTTCAACATGCTATGATATAAGAAGTCAACTTTTAAATAGGTTAGTAATTGTAAATATGGTCCATCTATTGTATAGGGTTCTCTGAATCAATAATCCAACGCAATTTATGCAACAGATGGATATTAAGTTTCAACAGAACCACTACCAGTTGCACCACAATAGCCAGCTGTTGCAATAAATTTCACATTTATTGCGTAGCTTCTTCCTCATGGGGTAGATTATAAGGCTAGGTTTGGAAAAGTAAACTTGCCTTGTCCTCGTACCACATATGCATATCTGTCATAATCTGGTAGTCTTGGGGGTAAAGAGAGGCCTGGGGTAATCTGGTGTGCCTGGCTTGGTATTATTGGCCTGTCGTAGATCCATCTTCTCCTTGGACAAGTTCCACGTATGTTTCCACCTTCTTAAATGGATCCTGAACTTCAAAAGCTTTTGGAGAGAGAGGAGTTGCAATTTTTTTTTCGATCGGAGAGTACGTCGCTAATTGCTCTTTTTTTCCTCTTAACCAACACTATAGGAGTGTATGACTCCCTCACCTTCTTGGATGGTATGACACTCCTCTTGGATTTGAATTCCTCGACATCTGTAGAGATAGCCTCTACTTTTTCAAAGAGTTTATCTTGACTGTCCTTGCACTCTTCGCATTCGCAATAAGAACACGAGGGTAAAGAGGGGTGAGAGGGACCTGTGTAAGGGTGAAAAGGGGTGTTTTCAAACATATTTATTTTTTCTTGAGCATCAACATGCTCATCATCACAAGTGGTAGCAGCATCAGCATGCCTACTACCAACACCAACAACTCCACCAGAAGAAGTACCCGGATCTTCTTTAGTAGGTTGGTCATGAAGAGCCTCAACATTAGGCTGACCTTGCCTAACTGCTCTTATTATGGCTATTGCTCCAGCCATTTCCTCCTTTATTAACTCCACCGTTGGGTTTTCTATAGTATTAACATAACCTAAAGTAATATAATAAGTCATCACTGACTCCTTCTCAGTAGGAACGATCCATGGATGCACAACCTAGAAAAAAGATAGATATATTTCAATTATATAATATAATAATTTTAATAGTTGTGTTACATATTAACAGTCAACTTCTGCAACAGATTAACAATATGTTGCATCAGATTTCCCATCTATTGCATAGTTTGTAGTAGATGGTTAAAATCCATTTGAGT
>NC_061120.1:184434694-184490541 GCF_002878395.1 Capsicum annuum | reverse complement strand
CCCATCTATTGCATAGTTTGTAGTAGATGGTTAAAATCCATTTGAGTCAGGTTCAGAGAACCAGAGCAACACTTGGATAATTTGATGCAAAAATATCAATAATCTGTCACAACAGATTACCAATCTGTTGCACCAGTTCCACAAGATGGGTAATTTGTTGGTAACATGTTATGCAATATATGATCTGTATGTCCTAATATATTAACATTATGTTATATTAGATTACACATCTATTGCATAATTTGCAGTAGATCGTTAATATGTTAGGAGTCGGGTTCAGAGAACCAAAGCAACAAATGGGTAATTTGATGCAAGATATCAATCATCTGTTGCAATAAATTATCCATATATTGCATCGGTTGGCATAGGATGGGTAATCTGTCACAACAAATATCCCATGTGGTACATCAGATATAACATCTGTTGCACCAGATATAACATCTGTTCAATATCTTTCATTGAGTAAAATTATTTTACTTGAAAAGGACGTATTGCATCATCCGAAGGGTTAAAGAGATTATCCTCCTTAATTTTGTTGTTGTTGTTTGCAGTCAACCACCTAAACATCCTTGGATGAGAAACCTTATCCGGTTAATCCATTACCTGCTTTCGGAGGGAAGGAATGGCTTCAAATGCCCAAGCCTAAAAAATGTAAACAGGAAGCAAGCAAAAAAAGTCATATAACTATATTCAATATAAATTAATGGATCAGTAAAAATAGTGATTAAATTTACCATGAAAGCCAAAGGAAATCCATATAATGTGGTCGTCCCTGAGGATAGCTTTATCAGTAAATATTGGACAGTCAAGTAAAAGTTGTCATATCCCCAATAATTTTTGAATTTATCAAAATCCTCAGCACGTGCTAACAAATCATCTTCTATGACCTTGTTGACTTCTCTTGCTAATATAACCGAATAGGCAAACCAAAGTAAGCATAATTTATCCCTGTACTACTTTGGTATGGTTTTATCCATGAGATCTATCAACAAATCCGATGCTTTGTAGCCACGTTGAGCAATGCCAAACAACCTATCTATTTTTTCCTTGCATTTTCTTGCCTTGGATCTTTTGTGGGGTGTTCCCTTGGCGATAGGTAGTTCTTCTGATCGATGGCATCTCAAGCTCATTACTATTACAAACTCTTGCAAGCCAAAATAAACCGTCATGCCACAGTAGTTGATCCAAATTTCAACCATCTTTTTTCTCCCCTCATTTGAATCTTTATCACCCTCTACATACTTGATCCTGCACTTGAGAAGACAATATACCATTCTCATATGGAAACGGGAAGGGGGGTCCTCAGGCAACTTTAGAAAGCGTCCAAAGCAACTCTTCTTAAAAAGTCCGTCTATGTCTTTGTTCTTCATAATTTTCCTAAAATAAATAAATTTTCCCATCTAACTTTTATGTACAATTTCACCAGTTAGTTCTTCTTTTACTTTTGGGTCATTTATCGGCATCGCAACTTGAAACTTGTCAATACTAAAAGTTTTGACAGGATCATGCTGGGATGTCGATATTAATTCACGCCCCATTGGTGATCCATTATCATCGTGTTGATGATCATCCTCTTTCTCTTTCTCACTCTCTAATTCCTCCTCTTTCTCACTTTTATTTTCTTTATCATCATCTACAGACCCTTGTCCACCTCTTTTAACGTTGTTTTCATATCTTTCTTCAGCTTTATATTTCCCTAACTGAGATTGTTCAGGAAGCTCCTCCGAATCTCTCTGTACTGTAGCCTTTTTTGGATGGTCAGACGTTGATCCACTTTCACTTTCTTTTCTTTTGGGACACATGTTTTACCTACAAACAATAGAAAAACAAAAATTACATTACTATTGATGTATGCATAAATTTTAAAAAATACATTATAAACACCACCAATATCGATACATCAACAGCCGCCACCATCACAAACACCTCCAACCAATGCCACAAACACCACGAATACCGACACCACCGACAGCCACCATAAATACCACTAACCAATGCCACCATAAAAACCACAAACCAATGAACCAACAGCCACCACCAGTGCCACCACAACGACCAAGACCACCACTACCACCACCACCACCACCAACACCAACACCACAAACACCATCCAATAATACCACGATAGTCAACAAAACACTGCGGCAGAAACTAGGGTTTTCTCGAGTTCTTCTTATAATTTTACCATCAAAACTCAAAATTGTAAACCCATTCTCGAAGATAATACAACTAAATTTTCATTTTCATCATTAACTTAAAATCCCTTATTTTTTAGAAAGAAAATAACAATTATAGAACTCTTCTCAAACTCTATTACCTACAAATATAGAGAAAACGATAGATGCAAGTAAGAATGAAGTCGAAAATAACACCTATGTGGTCAGAAATGATAAGAAAATCGATCTATTGTGAATGGTAGAGCAATTTGTTGAGTAGTTGTTATCTGTACTGTATAATTGAGTGAGAAAAAGAAAAGAGCGAGAACTCGAGATTTGAAATGATGAAATGTTTTTCTCGTAAATGGATGATTTTTATGGGTTGATTTGTATTTTGTTAAATAATGACAAGTTTTAAAAATGTTAATTTGGTACGAATAGATCTTAATTATTTTTTAAAATTATAAAACATATGTGTAATTTTTAACCCTCTCTTCATACAATTACCAAAAGACTCAATTGAAGTTGTAGTTGACCCTATAAACTCACCCCTAGTCTTAGATTAATCAATATAGGTATGTGAACTCAATTGAAATTGTATAAAAATAAATGTTCAACCTGTTACATCAGATTGCGCATCTGTTGTAAATTATCAAACAGATTAAGTAATTCATTGTGACAGATTACCTATCTGTTGTAAATTATCAAATGGATTATCACATGTCGCAACAAATTACCTATATATTGTAAATTATCAAATAGACGCTGCCATTTGTTGTAGTTGACCCTATGAGAACTCACCCTTGGTCCTAGATTAATCAATTAAGGTATTAGTTGAACATATGAGGTAGTAAGAATCAGTTCAGCTTAGAGTTATCAATCGACGACTCTAGTCGGGAGAAATGCAATACCATCTCATCATGTAATTACCAAAATACTCAATTAAAGTTGTAGTTGACCCTATGAAAACTCACCCTGGTCCTAGATTAATCAATTAAGGTATTAGTCTAACATATGAAATCAATTAAAATTGTATAAATATAAATATTCAACCTGTTACAATATATTAACCATCTGTTGTAAGTTATCAAATAGATTAAGTCATTTGTTGCAATAGATTACTCATCTATTTTATATTATCAAACAGATTAAGTCATCTTTTGTGACAGATTATCCATCTATTATAAATTATCAAATGGATTAAGTCATATGTCGCAACAGATTACCCATCTGTTGTAAATTATCAAATAGGCACGACCATCTGTTGTAGTTGACCCTATGAGAACTCACCCCTGGTCCTAGATTAAATAATTAAGGTATTAGTCTTACATATGAGGTAGTAAGAATTGGTTTAGCTTAGAGTGATCGATCGACAACTCTGGTCGGGGGAACGCAATACCATCTCATCATGTAATTTATGAAAGACTTAATTGAAGTTGTAGTTGACTCTATGATAACTCACTCCTAGTCCTAGATTAATCAATTAAGGTATTAGTCTAACATATAAGGTAATAAGAATTGGTTCACCTCAGAGTGATCGATCGACGACTCTGGTCGAAAGGAACACAATACCGTCTTATCATTCAATTGCCAAAAGACTCAATTGAAGTTGTAGTTGACCTTATGATAATTCACCCCTGGTCCTAGATTAATAAATTAAGGTATTAGTCTAACATGTGAAATCAATTGAAATTGTATAAAAATAAATGTTCAACATGTTGTAATAGATTAACCATCTGTTGTAAGTTATCAAATAGATTAAGGCATTTGTTTCAATAGATTATGTATCTATTGTAAATTATCAAATAAATTAAGTTATCTGTTGTGACATATTACCCATTTGTTGTAAATTTTCAAATGGATTAAGTCATATGTCGCAATAGATTACCCATCTGTTGTAAATTATAAAATAGGCGCTGTCATCTATTGTAGTTGACCCTATGAGAACTCACCCCTAGTACTAGATTAATCAATTAAGCTATTAGTTGAACATATGAGGTAGTAAGAATCGGTTTAGCTCAGAGTGATCAATCAATGACTCTGGTTGGGAGGAACGCAATACCGTCTTATCATGTAATTACCAAAAGACTCAATTAAAGTTGTAGTTGACCCTATGAGAACTCACCCTTGGTCCTAGATTAAACAATTAAGGTATTAGTCTAACATATGAGATAATAGAATAGTTTCATCTCAGAGTGATCGATTGATGACTCTGGTTGGAAGGAACGCAATACCCTCTCATTATTTAATTGCTAAAAGACTCAATTAAAGTTGTAGTTGATCCTACGAGAACTCACCCCTGGTCCTAAATTAATCAATTAAGGTATTAGTTTAACTTGTGAAATCTATTGAAATTGTATAAAAATAAATGTTCAACCTGTTGTAACAGATTAACCATCTGTTATAAGTTATCAAATAGATTAAGTTATTTATTGCAATATATTACTCATCTGTTGTAAATTATCAAATAAATTAAGTCATCTGTTGTGACAGATTACCTATCTGTTGTAAATTATCAAATGAATTAAGTCATATATCACAACAGATTACCCCTCTATTATAAATTATCAATTAGGCGTTGCCATCTATTGTAGTAGACCCTATGAGAACTCAACCCTGGTCCTAGATTAACCAATTAAGGTATTAGTCTAATATATGAGGTAGTAAGA
Source organism: Capsicum annuum (assembly GCF_002878395.1). NCBI lineage: Eukaryota > Viridiplantae > Streptophyta > Magnoliopsida > Solanales > Solanaceae > Capsicum > Capsicum annuum. The sequence goes on along the minus strand of NC_061120.1, from coordinate 184,485,716 downwards.
ATTTGTTCAGCTCAGAGTGATCGATCGATGACTCTGGTCAGGAGAAACGCAATACTATGTCATCGCAATTTTTGAAAGACTTAATTGAAGTTGTAGTTAACCCTATGAGAACTCACCCCTGGTCCTAGATTAATAAAGTAAGGTATTAGTCTAACATATGAAATCAATTGAAATTGTATAAAAATAAATATTCAACCTTTTGCAACGGATTAACCATCTGTTTTATGTTATCAAATAGATTAAGTTATTTGTTGCAACACATTACTCATCTATTGTAAATAATCAAATAGATTAAGTTATCTGTTGAGACAGATTATCCATATATTGTAAATTATCAAATAGATTGTCATATGTCGCAACAGATTACCCATCTATGGTAAATTATCAAATAGGCACTGTCATCTGTTGTAGTTGACACTATGAGAACTCACCCCTAGTCCTAGATTAATCAATTAAGGTATTAGTTGAACATATGAGGTAGTAAGAATCGGTTCAGCTCAGAGTGATCGATCGACGACTCTGGTCGGGTAAAATGCAATATCATCTCATTATGCAATTGTCAAAAGACTCAATTGAAGTTGTAGTTGCCACAATGAGAACTCACCCCTGATCCTAGATTAATCAATTAAGGTATTAGTCTAACATATGAACTCAATTGAAATTGTATAAAAACAAATGTTCAACCTGTTGCAACAGATGTCTTTTCTGTTGAATTTAATCAAACAGATTAAGTCATCTGTTGTAACATATTACGCATCTATTGTAAATTATCAAACAAGTGCTGCATCTGTTGTGACAGGTGACCAAGCTTTAGAAATTCAAACAGAAATTGTTATCTGTTGCACTTAGATGTTTTAAGACCTCCTTTTTTAAAAGCAATTTAGGTATTTCCTCTCTATGATAAAAAAGTTAAAATACTAAGGCGTTAAAAATATTACTCCCTCCGTTTCAAAAAGAATGACCTACTTTTCTTTTTAGTCCATTTCAAAAAGAATGACCCCTTCCCTTTTTTGGCAATATTTTAATTTCAACTTTCCACAGGACATGTTTAGGACCACAAGATTAAAGGGAATTTTGGTATATTTGACACAACTTTAATTTAATGCCACAAGAATCAAAAGTCAAGTCAAAGTAAGTCATTTTTTTAAACGGAAGGAGTACTTGGATAACTAAAAAATTTCCAGAGTGAGTAGTCTTATCTGATTTTTTCAATGTCACCGTCTCCTCGTTCCCCTCAAAATTTATTAATGAATATTTAAAACTCATATCTAGAAGGATACTCTCTCCTCCAGCTATAAAGTAAGACTCAATTCATCTATCACTCTTCTTTATTCTCAATTCTCTTTCTTTTCTTTTTCCTTTCTTTTCTCTCTACTTTAGGATGAGGATCCTATCGGATCTCAACCGATCAATATCTTTTATCAATTAAATTAGATGTTCTGATCCATTTGATTTTTTCACATTGCAGGTATGGTTCACTATTGCTCTTTCCATCTCGTTTGTTCTTTGTATGTTATTTAAATTAGATATTTACATATGTTGTTATTAATAATTTACCCATTACCAGTTTTCTATTTATTAAAAAAATTAAAGAAAAGCTGACTTTTAAGTCTTGAATGAACGAACCATTATTTTTATAACTGTTGTAAAATACCTCATCGGTTGAACTGATGGGTAATCTATTGCATTAGATTGGTCATCTGTTGATTCACTTAATTTTGTGTTACCCTTTTGTACAGACGAAGCAACTATTTGAAGAAATCAAACTAATAGCAAGGCTGGTTTGATTTATTCCAACAGATGACCTATCTGTTGCAATGTGTCATCCATCTGTTGCAACAGATGCCTCATCGATTGTGCAGATGGGTAATATGTTGCATCAAATTGGTCATCTATTGATTCGCTCAATTTTGTGTTACTCTTTTATAATGTTCTTTTTGTTCTTCTGTTGTTTGACATAAAATGTATTTCTCTTATTTATAGATTAAAGAAAGTGAAACTTGATCTACTTTTGCCCAACCAGCATTAAAGGCTAGAGTAAAGATGAGTTTGGAGGAATAAATAAACTGCTTGCAGATGGAACCACTTCATATGTGGGAGGTATGTATTACTGATCAACCTATCGTGAAAACACACATCCAGTACAATAATTTTTTGAATGTTTGTTCTTTACCTATTAGGCGTTAATCCTTCAAACAAGATATAATATTTTTCATTTAAGATTGTTACGTTCGAACTAGTAAGGCTGAGGGTCCTAGTAGGTGGTATCGATACCCTGAATTTAGTGACCGTTTATGCTCATGTTTTTGTGTCAAGTTTGGGGAAGGGTTCAAGTTTTTGGTGATAGTGTAAATATCCAATAGTGATTGGACCGGTTTTAATGGCTAAATGGACTTCTTAAAAGGCCTCTAAAGCCTCGCACTGCAGCAAACAACGATGGAACCAATAGAAATTCTCTTAGTCCAAATTTATATGAAGGGTTGTTGGAGGAGACTATTATACAGTAGTAGGTACTTGGGAGAATACCTGTATGGGAAGGGAGAGGTTGAGAAGGCCATTTATCATCTCAGACTTTGTTTAAGAGGAAACACAGGGTAGGAAGGAAAGTGCAGCAAAATTGGCTGATGAAATTGACATAAAAAATAAAAAAAAATTGGATGAGCTGCAAATGTGAAAGTTTATCCAAAAACAAAATCCATCAGTCGTTGAAGAAAAAGAAGAATGGTCAAGAGGACTAGAGCTGGTCACTTTGCTAGAGACTACAACTATCGAGCGTGGCCTCAATGAAGACCCATAAAATGCAAGACCAGAACTCTAAGGAAGCAGCTTCGCAAGCACAGAAGGTGGTAATATTGTTGGTCAGAATTGATACTTGAACCAACTACTCCTGAATTAAAAATATGGGATCAAGCCAAGGTGGAAATTTCTCAATTTAAACTTGCATCCCATGCCTCCTATTTATGGCTCTGGTCAGGTCAAAGGCAGTGGAAACAACAAGGCATGGGATTTCTACCCAACTTCATACCTTTTTGTTTCTACTGTCATTGACCTGGTCATAGCCACATACATAAGGAATGGTATACAAGTTAGACTTCAAAAATTGACACCCTGTCTTCTCTTATTTTTAATTCAGAAGTTGTTGGTTAAAGTTTTAATTCTGACAGACAATCGTATCAATTTCCTGTGCTTACAAAGCTTCTTCCTTAGAGTTTTGGTTCTGCAATTTGTGAGAGTCTTCATCGAGGCCACGCTCACTAGTTACATTCTCAAGCAAAGTGTCTAGCTCCAGCCTTGTTGACCATTCTTCTTCTTTTCCAACAATTGACGGATTTTTATATTTGGATAAACTTCCACATTTAAAGCTTATCTAGTTTTTCCATTTCTCATGACAATTTCATTGGCCAAATTCACTAGAAGTTCCTTGCTTACTTCCCTGTATTTCCTCTTAAACAAGGTCTGAGATGATATATGGCCTTCTCCACCTCCCCCTTCCCACACAGGTATTCTCCCAAGCACCTTCTGCTTTATAAAAGTCTTCTCCAATAATCCATTCATATAAATTTGGACCAGGGGAATTTCTATTGGTTCCATTATTGTTTGCTGTAGTGCGAGGCTTCGGAGGCCTTTCAAGAAGTCCATTGCTCCATTAAAACCTGCCCAATCACTATTGGATATTTATACTGCTGCCAAAAACTTGAACTCTTCCCCAAGATTGACATAAAAACGTGAGCATAGACTGTCAATAAATTATAATAGGGTATCGACACCACCATCTTGCAACCCTTCGACCTTATCAGTTCGTACCTATCAAACTAAACTGTATATTATAGGATCTTGTTTGAAGGATCAGTGTCTAATCGATAAAAAATTACATTCACAAAATCATTACACTTTATGTGTGTCTGTCGCAGTAGCCTGATCAATAATACAAAACTCCCACACATTAAAGTAGACCCATTGCACGCACCTTATTATTCCTACCCCATTAAGACATGTTAGACAGTGTTGATTATTCATCTACACGCATATGATGACTATTAAAGAAGAGGTGTGAAGAGTCATAACTTTTTATCTTAACATAGTTAAAACAGTCGATGAATCGAAATCTCTCTTTGTTGCAACTGATGAATCAGCTGTTAAAAGAAATCGAAACATCTCCTCCAATATATGGTCTATTTGTTGCAACAGATGGTAAATTTGGGGCGACAGACCAACATTATTTATTCATCTGCACGCATATGATGACTAATAAAAATGAGGTGAAGAGTCATGATGTTTTATCTAACACATTCAAAATAGCTGATGAACCAAATTCTCCATCTGTTGCAACTGATGAATCAACTGTTAGAAGAAATCAAAACATCTCCTCCAATATATGGTCTATCTATCATAACAAATAATCTATATGTTGCAACAGATGGTAAATCTGTTGTGATAGACCAGACAATTTTTATTCATTTGCACGCATGTGATGACTATTAAAAAAAAGTAGTCATGATTTTTATCAAGCACATTCAAAACAGTCGATGAATCGAATTCTCCATCTATTACAATTAATGAATCAGTTGTTAGAAGAAATCAAAGCATCTTCAAAAGATGGTCCATCTGTTGCAACAAATAATACATATGTTACAACAGATGTCTCATCTATTGCACATACAAATCATCTATTGCAACAGATGGTAAATCTATTTTGACAGACCTTTGTTACACATACATATAATCTGCTACAACAGATGGTAAATCTATTACGACAAATGGATGATCTGTTGCAAAAGCTTAATAATAACAGTTGTTTTCAAGTCTCAAAACTGTTTTGAAAAGGTGTGAAGTATTAATGTAAAAGAAAAAGTCATGATTTTTCACAGAAAATAAAATGCCACTAGTTTGAGTGTAATTAATACAATAGATATAAACAGTCGTGCCTTTTGGCCAGACACATATAGATTCAATCCTCTATAAATACGTCCCTCATTAATCTTTATTCTACTAAACTTTATTTATTTCTTGCATTATTTATTTTTATGTGACATCTTCAACCACTTCTCTTCAAAGAGCATATTCCTTTCTCGTTGAGGCTAGTTTTTTTTTTATGTAAATCTACCAGTTGGTAGTATACGTTGTACTATATTTGGTCTCTCTTTCTTTATATTTGTCAATTCATGCGTGTTCTAGATATGGCTAATCCTGTTTGGTACATTGTTATTTTGCACGACACAGTACGGGAACTTCATAGGCACGTTAATGACCTGCAGAGGGAGTTGGTCGCCGTGAGAGCGATAATGTTCAGAGAGATGCAGAGGCTGATGAGGTCCTTGCTACTACGAGTTGATTGGCTAACTGTCATTAATGATGATGATGATAATAATAATAATTAGAATTAGAATGTATTTTTTCTATTAGCATATGTAATTTTATTTTTCTATATCGGATTTATACCTAATGTATTTTATTTTTTGTTTAATAAAAAATTATTTTTATTCGACTTTGACTTTTTAAGTTTTATTCAATTTTCATTCTTTCTATTTGTTCTAAAAATATATGTTAATGTTAACATGTCGACGGTTAGAGGTAAGGAGCAATTTTGAATCCAGTAGCAATAGCAATTTTGGCTTTTGAGTTCTTTCAACAGATGGACTATGTGTTGAAATATATTGGTCATTTGTTGGGTTTCCGTCAACAGATTATCCATCTAATGCAACAGATTTGTCATCTGTTGGCGAAAAACATTCCAGTTTGATAGAACTTTGTTGTGTTCTTCAGGGTAATGTCCATCTGTTGCCACATATGGTTAATCTGTTGAGAATACTTGTGGTCTGGTGTATTATATAGTTCATGTTTTGCCTCTTTTTATTGATGCACAAGTTATTAAAAAGATATTTTACACTCCCTCCATTTAAAAAGAATGACCTACTTTTCTTTTAGTCTATTTCAAAAAGAACGACCCCTTTTCTTTTTTAGCAACTTTTTAATTTTAACTTTCCACGTGGCATGTTTAAGACCACAAGATGGAATGGCATATTGGTGCATTTGACATATCTTTAATGTAACACCACAAGATTCAAAAGTCGTCTTTATTTTCTTAAAATTCGTGCCAAGTCAAACTAGATCATTTTTTTTTAAATGGAGGGAGTACATAATAAATGATAACATTATGTTCACAAAAATGAGTTAAATCTATTAAAGTCCACAAGAAACAACTGTACAAGTTTTTGCAATTACAACGATCATGGTGGATTACGATCCGGGCATGTAGTTCTTTTGTGGCAGTGCGCTTACATACGGAGCACTTGTTTCTTCTTGATGAAAATGATTCTTCGACTCCACGCCTCCTCTTATATGGCTTTCTTACCAGCTTGATAGTGCTTAGGTCAATATATGTAGGAGGTATTAATCTCTCTAAAATCTCTGCAGGAACAACCCAAGATTCTTCGGAAGGCACCAGAGTAATATGCTCACTATATGCCATTTCATATTCTTCCACTGAATAATATTGAGAGGAGTGCTCATAAACTTTAGGTACATATTTTGGACTGTATTGAGCTCAAAGCGCTGCCATGGCATGTGGACAGGGTATTTTGTCCAAGTAAAAAACTCTACATGTACAAGATCTTTTTTGAAGATCGACCGAGGCAACATCACTATGACCGGTGATACTGAATTTGTAATATGCTATTTATGAGATAATAACCTATTCCCCAAACTGACATTCGTTGATATTCTTTTTTTTTATTTAGAGAACAAATCGGTTTCTTTTTGGGCCCTTGAACTGCACATGCCTTTCGTTAAAAAATTGGCAATACTTCTTGTTTATTACTTCAAACATAGCCTTGATGGAAAATTCTCTTTCATCGCCAAATAATGAATTCACCGATTTAGCTATGTTTGATGTCATAATATTGTACCTATACAAAAGAATCACTTAGTACAACATCATACTAAACTTGCAACTTAAACAAGACATCAAATCCATTAGAATGTACCTATCTACCGGACAGAATACCCGGCTCCATCTCTCAAAATCAACACGTATGAGAAGTTTTGCTACCTTGGGATTCATATCTATTATTTGATTGAAACGTTCTAAAAACTCCTCTCTACTATATGCTTTAGCTGCTCTATAAAAGAAGGTAACGACCCTTTCATTGTGATAGTTAGTCCAAATTTTCTCTCCAAGATGCCTGATGCAACAACCAAAGTAAGCTAAAGTGAAAAAAATTAAATCAATCTTTGGAATACGTGAAATCCTTTCCGAAAAAAAAAACACAACTCTTTGGTATCTTCGATGCAGCTTCGCAGTCGTTCAAAAAAATATCTATAATTGGCATCACATTCCTTGTCCTCTACACAAAAAGTGACAGGAAAGATGTGATTCTCCGCATCCTGTGCCACCGCCACCAGCAGAACTCTATTATACCTGCTCCTCAAGAAGGTACCGTCGATAGCTATGCCTTTTCTCAAATATCGAAAACCTTGAATCCTAGCACCATAGGATACAAAAAAGTACTTGAACCTTCCATTTTTATCAACATGCAATGTTGTCTTACTTTCAGGATTTATGGACTCAATCATGTAACGGTAGGCCTCTACGACTGCATACCATGATTGTGTGCCCCCCAACCAAGTCCTTGGTAATCCCTATGGCCATATATATCTCCCAATAACTTACCAGGACACCTAATTCTGTAAGGATTTGATTGGTCATAACCCTTTTTGAAGGGCCTTTGCCATCGGGGAAACTACTCCTAAAATATTCATCGAGGAACTTTGCCATGGCATGAGGATTTTGGCCTGAGATATGCTCCGAATCACATGTGTGATGCTTTTCATGTTTATGAATGATGAATCTGTCAGAACTAATGTACATCACTGCTCTCAACCACCACTTGCAGTTCGCATTAGTACATTTGAAGCAAAAGACACTGCTCAAATTAATCACCTTCTTTTTTATGAAATCCTTTTTCAAGTAAGAAATAAACAAAGTGGTAGATAGTTTATTCTTGTCGTTGAATAACATTCTAATAAAAAGCCAGTCCCGTAGTCTTTAAGATTTTCAAACTGTGTTAATTGAGAAGAACTGCCTATCGTATTGGTTGCATCAATGGGTATAGGTGTTTGATCATTATTTGGAATATTCATGTCTAGATCATCCAACCTATCATAAAAGATGTCTTGTTATTCTTCTTCTTCTACATTTTGGTTGTCATTCTCTCTCATCTTTTCAACCACGTACACCCTTAACACCGGCCTGAATGAATCACTAAGATAAGCACGAAACCGAACCTGATCGGTTATCTTGAAAGGTAGTACCCTATGATTTTCAAAGGAGTTGTGCATGTAGCTGATGACGAGTTCTTCCGATTGATAATTCAATCCACAATAACTGATGATTAAGTTCACAAAAATAATTATACGAAACATCACTTTGGACTGTCATAGCTATCATCTCTAGCATTTCACCCTCGTTTCAATGCCATACATATCGATTACTCTTCTTGATCCATTAACCATGACAATCCACCCCTATTGTAAATGATCCCTCCATTAGTGGTACCTAAATAAAGTCATTTATTAAAAAAGTTAATAGTGATTTTATAGTGCCGTAAATGAATCCCAACAGATGTGTAATCAATCGCAATAGATTAATTACCTGTTGGGATTCATGTTACGCTCCTGAAGCTGATTTCAACAGATGAGTCATCTGTTGTAACAGATGAATCATATGTTGCAACAGACTATATATCTATTAGGATTGATGTTATAGTACTGAGGCACCTTTAAATTTGATTCTAACACATGAGTGACATGTTGCAACAGATAATTAACCTGTTGCGAGAGATGACTTACCTATTGCAATAGATGACGATCTATTGGAATTGAGGTCAGGTTCTATCACAACAGGTTACTAATATATTACAATAGATATATACCATTTTTTGGAATCGAGCAAAAGAAGAGTACATGCCAATATCAAGGTAGGCCATATGAAGACCCACATAAGAACCTCATGACATTCATCAATCTTACAGAAAATTTTTATTATTAAGATATCTCAGATGAGTATGTAAAATTAGCCTTATTCACATTTTATTTGATTAGAGAAGCTAAAGAATGGTTGTAGAATGAACCTGCTGGCTATATCACTTTATGGCAGATCTTGTTGGATAAATTTCTTAACAAGTTTTTCTCATCAAGAAGGACAAAAGAGTTGAGAGAAAAGATATTCAAATTTATACAGAAAGATGGTGAATCATTGCCTCAGACTTAAGGGAGGCATAACGGCTATTTGCGAGACTACCCTAATCATAAACAACCAAAGAAGATCAACGGACGTAATTTCATAGAGGGACTGAAGCCGAATTCTAATGCACTGCTGATGCCACAGCTCAAGGATAAATTTTGTGTAAGAGCTATGATGAGATTGAGGCACTTCTAAATTTGATGTCATTAGGTAATTGAGATTATCAAAAATCGAGTCAGGTCTTTTTTGCATAGAAAACTCCAATTGTGCTAGAAGTAGATGGAGTTGTAGCTATACGATCAGATATTTTTCAGTTGGTAAATGTAATAAATGATTAGATCACCAACTAGAGTTTTATCCAGGTACACTAGGTTCAATAAGTGCACCAGGTGCAACTAGTATGTGAGTCTTTCAGAGAAAATTATGCATATTCTGGATGTCTTTTGAATCTTGAGTCTATTTATTATATTGGCCAACAGAATTATGACGGTGTTTTTCAAGGGGATAACTACAATCAAAGTTTTAGAAACCATCCTAACTTCTCTTGGGTGGTCACTAGCAAAGACCATACTATAACATCCAACAACCTTATGTTCCACTGTTAAGCAATTCCTTTGAAGAGATAATGAAATAGTTTATGGGGCAGCAAATTCAGATTGTTAACAAAATACAAAAGTTAATTCATAAGCTTGAGTGACAAGTGGGGAAACTAGATGCAACACAGAACACCTGGTTGCCTAGGGCACTCCTAAGTAACATTAAAAAGAACTCAAAAGGGAATGTTAGTGTAATTAGTCTAAAAATTAGAAGAGAAATTGAGAAGGTACATCCTAGAAGAATGGATGCAGATTTCGCACCAAAGTAGGTCCTAGGTCCAAAAAAAGAGGTAGATGAGTAAGGTACGAAACAACCTGAGGTGGTGGCAGGAAAGACAGCTCCACCATTTTCTCAGTGATTTCAAAAAATAGAAAGATGACTCAACCTGCAAAAATTTCTTGATGTCATGAAGCAGGCACATGTTAATATTCCACTGGTAGAGTTACCATAGAAAGTTCCCAAGTATGCTAAATATCTAAAGGATATTATGGATAATAAAAGGCATTTGACAAAGCTTAAAATTGTAGCACTTATTGAGGATTGCAAATTTTGATTGAAAAGCAAGATACTGCTAAAGATGAAAGACCCAAAGAGTTTTACCATACCCATTTTCATTGGTGACCGAGAGGTTGGGATGGCACTATGTGATTTAGGTGCAAGCATAATCCTGATGCCAACTTAAGTGATTAAAATAGTGGGTTTGGGTGAGCCAAGGCTGACAACTATGACAATGCAGCTAGCTGATAGATCTTTAGCATATCCAGATAGAATTATTGAAGAATTAATGATAAAAGTAGGATCATTCATTCTGCCAATGGATTTTGTTATTCTTGATTATGAGGCCAATAAAAAGGTACCTATTATTTTTGGTAGGGGTTAATAGCCACTACATATGCTGTGATTAGAGTCAAGTTAGGAAAAATGTATATGATGGTAAATGGTAAAGAAGGTGTGTTTGATATATTCTAATCCATAAAGCTTTCATCTCATTATGAGGAGTTAAAAACTATCATTGTGGTGGACCCTCAGATCACAGATATAGACCTTGATTACTTTCTCAATTATAAGGACCCATTAGAAAGAGCTTTGATATAGGGTGGGGAGCTAATTGAAGATGAAGAAGTGGAAGAATGTCTTCAAATCCTAAATGATACTTGTGCTTATATGAGAGGAGATACCCCATTTGAGGAGCTTGAAAGACTTATGACATGGAAGAAGCCAAAGCCTTCAATTAAGAAGGCTTTAGTTCTTGAGCTAAAACATTTGCCATCTCATCTACGTTATGCATATTTGGATAGTAATGACACTCTGCCCATAATTCTTTCTTCATTTTTATCTGATGTGTAGGATGAAAGAATGCTCAAGGTTCTGCGAGATTGAATTAAGGCAATTATTTGGAGCATAGCTAACTTTTGAGGAATAAATAGTTTATTTTGCATGTATATGATATTACTCGAGGAGGATGCTAAGACCAGTGTTAAACTGCAAAGATGGTTGAACCCAGAAGAAGTTGTTAAAAAGAAAGTGAAAAAGTTGTAAAGAATGATGTTGAGGAACTAGTACCTCAAAGAACTATTACAGGGCAGCAGATTTTCATTGACTACCGCAAATTGAACACTATGACCCAAATAAATCACTATCCTTTGCCCTTTTTGGATCAGATGTTGGATAGATTGGCTGGTTATGACTACTATTGCCTCCTAGAGGGTTAATCAGGCTACAACCAGATCATGATAGCACCAAAGGACCAAGATAAGACCACGTTTAGATGTTTCTATGGTACTTTGCCTTTAGAAGGATGCCATTTGGATTGTGCAATTCTACAAGAACCTTTCAGAGATGCATGATTGCTATTTTTCACTGACATGGTAGAAAGATATGTTGAAGTATTTATGGATGATTTTTCAGTATTCAGTGACTCTTTTAATGAGTGTTTGGAACACTTTGAGACTGTGTTAGCAAGATGTGTAGAGACGAATCTAGTATTGAACTGGGAAAAATATCATTTTATTATTCGAGAAGACATTGTACTTGGGCATAAGATTTCAAAAGCGGGAATTGGGGTTGATAAAGATAAAATAGTGGTGATTGAAAATTTTCCACCACCATTATCAGCAAAGGAAGTGTGCAACTTTTATGTCATGCCAGGTTTTATCGTAGGTTCATCAAAGATTTTTCCAAGATTGCTACTTCGATGTGCAAGCTACTGGAAAAATATGTCAAGTTCTTGTTTGATAAGTTCTATTGTCGATCTTTTGAGGAGATGAAAAGAGATTGTTTGCTACTCCTACAATTATTGCACTGGATTAGTATCTATTATTTATATTAATGTGTGATGCAAGCAATTTTGTTGTTGGCATGGTTCTTGGGAAAAATAGAGATAAAAGGTTTCACTCCATCTACTACACACGTAAGACACTGGATGTGGCCCAAAAAAATTACACAGTTACAGATAAGAAATTACTAGCATTGGTTTATGCTTTTGATAAGTTTAGATCTTACTTGGTGGGCACCAAGGTAATTGTGTACACTGATCATATAGCAGTTCGATATTTGTTCGCAAAGAAAGATATAAAACCAAGATTTATTCAGTAGATACTACTACTTCAGGAGTTTGACATAGAAGTGCGAGACAGAAAAGGTACTGAGAATCAGGTTGTGGACCATTTGTCGAGATTAAACGACCAGAAACATATTAATGAAGGTGTTGAGATTATAGAAATAATTCTAAATGAGAAATTGTTCACCATAAATGCACAGGAGCTGACATGGTATGCTGACATGGTAAACATTTTGGTAAGTGATATGTATCCTCCTGGTGCAAATAAGGAAAACAAGAGGCATCTCTGTCATAATAGTAAATTTTTCATGTGGGATGAACCTTACCTGTACAAGTTGGGACCTGACCAACTCGTAAGAAGGTGTGTTCCTCAAGAGGAGGTAAGAGTGATAATTGACAGCTGTCATTCTTCTCAGTATGGTGAACATCACAGTGGTGACAGAAAAATGACTAAAATATTACAGTTGGATTTTTATTGGCCTACGTTGTTCAAAGATACTCATTCATTTGTTAGAGATTGCGATAATTGCCAACAGACAGGGAACATATCTAGATGTCATGAGATGTGTATGAATGGTGTTATGGAGATTAAGTTGTTTGATTTTTGGGGAATTGATTTTAGGGGATCGTTCACTTCATCCAAAGAAATTAGGAGCATTCTAGTTGCATTAATTATGTCTCTAAGTGGGTGGAAGCAGTTGCACTTCCCACAAATGATGCAGGTGTAGTGACAAAGTTCTTGAAAAAGAACACATTTACCCATTTTGGAACACCGAGAGCCATCATAAGTGATGAAGGTATACATTTTTCCAATAGTGTGTTTAGTAAATTGTTGGCCAAATATAATGTGAAACATAAGGTGGCTATCACATATCACCCTCAGACGAGCGGTCAAGTCGAGGTGTCGAATTAGGAGATCAAAAGGATTCTTGAGAAAACTATGAGTATAAAAAGAAAAGATTGGTCTTTGAAATTGGAAGATGCTTGTAAGCTTATGTCTATAAGACACCTATTGGAACCTCTCCATATAGGTTGGTCTTCCGTAAGACATCTCATTTATCGATGGAACTGGAGCATAGAGCCTATTGGGCCATAAGGCGATTGAATATAGATTTGGATGTGGTGGGAGAGAAAATATTGTTATAATTACGTGAGCAAGATGAGTTTCATTTCCGTGCATATGAAAATGCAAAGTTGTATAAAGAAAGAACTAAAAGGTGGCATGATAAGCACATTTAAAGTCGAACTTTAGAGTCGGGTCAACAAGTGTTGTTGTACAATTCAAGATTGAAGCTATTTAGGAGAAAATTGAAGTCCAAGTGGTCAGTACCATTTGAGATAGTTCTCGTGACTTCACAAGGCATGATAGAACTAAAACCAATGGCATTGAACAAGACATTCTTAGTGAATGGTCAAAGGGTAAAACATTATTATGGAGGTATCGTTGAGCTTAAACGGATCTTTATTATTCTCAAGAATGGTTGAGAGGAAAAATATTGTCTTACGATGTTAAAATAAGTGCAGCTCAGGAGGTAACCCGAGATTTATAATTTTTTTAAAAGAAAACATTAAAAAAAAGAAGAAAAAACTATATAAAAAGAGCACAAAAAGCCTCGTGTCGCGACCACAAATAAGACACTCATTGGAAGGAAACTAAATTTAGTTTTCTTCTTAACTTTGTATATTTTCTCAATTTTGTAGGACTTGAAATGGATCGGATAAGAAAAAAAAGGTGCACAGGTTCAAAAAGGGTGTAAATTTTGCACCACTGCTTGTTTTTGCAAGTGTGGCGCAGAAACTACTGCACAAGCTCAGAATTTGCGCCACTACCTACTTTGGCAGGTGTGGCTCAAGGTATGTTAATACAATTTAAAAAAAAGATGGGGGAGAGGGGGTTCCCCAGTTTAAAACAAAGTATAATGGTTTTTTTCTTTTTCTTATCTTTCCTCTTGCAAAAAGAATAAACTCTCCAAAGGAAACCTTTCACAAAACTCTCAAGAATTTTTGTGTTGTTATCACTTTTCACACATCAAGAACACAAGTAGGTAATTTCTCACCTTCTTTTACCCATAATAATGTGAAGGTTTCATGATTTCCTAACACCCTCTTCCCTCAAAGTCATGTGTTCTTGGATTTTAAGTGTAGGGGTGAGGGATTTGGACGTATGAAGAATGACTATTGCTTGATTTTGATGGTGTTGAAATATTTAAGAATAGAACTATAACTCCCCATGAGAGAGGAGGGTTTCACACCCTCCGTTGATCTTGAAAAATTGAATGAAGTTTTATGCCCACAAGATGTTCGAAAAATTAACTTAGTCTGATTATGAAGTGTTTTTGTAAATTCTTAAGTAGAAAAATACTCATTGTAAAATGTAAAACCCCTAGGCATCAAATTAAATCAAGAAATTGCAAGAAACTCAAGTCCTACCTTTTTTTGTTTTAATTTATTTTTTTTAGCTAGTTTACGTGTAGTTTTCTTAGTTGTGTAAATTAGTTAAGGCAAAGTGTAGGGTTGTTTAGACCCATATTCCTTGTTGATGATATAAGTACTAAGGTTTCTAATTGGTTTTACACTCAAGGTATCAAGGCTCTTGAAAAGGGAAAGATTGTGGCTTCATATTTGTCCAAACCTCTAAGTAAGAGAAGGAGAGAGTCTATACCCGCCCCATTGTCAAAAGAAGAACTTTCAAAAGGGGTAGCAAGAATCCAGTAATACCCATTCAAAATCCTCAATTAAAGCCCAGTTATGGACTTCGTTGTGTCAAATAGTTGGGAAAATCATGGAACAATGAGTTCAAACTTTTGAGTTATATTCATTAAAGGGCCATTGAAGAATCTGCTTTGTGAAGAAATTTTCTGCTGATTTATCAAGCTCTTAAAGCCATGGTGGTCTATCGTTTATCAAATTCCAGGGCCTATGAATCTAGATATTATTTTAGAATTGTATGTCAATATTTTTGCTTACCCCACTCCGAGTGCATATGATGATTTTGTGATGGTGATGAGTGTTAATGTAGAGGTATGATGTGTGAGCAGATGCTAACACATTTAAGGCTTTTAACTAAGAATAATTGCAAAGTCTTAAGAAACTTTTGTTGTTTTTGATTGTTTTCTATTTGATATTGTAGTAAAAGTCAAGATGCAAGAGAACCACTAATAATGGAAGTAAAAGAGTTGATTTCTGAACAAGTAGAGAGGGAAGTATAGCTGATGAATTGTCTGATAAGTCATCATCCTTGTGATAAGCTATCAGAGTTGCCATCAGCCTTAGATAGGGAATGAGCTTTAGCTGTAATTCATGATGACATCTGTGATAGGCTGTTAGAAGTGTGATAAGCTGTCAGGCTCGTCGTTAGGCTTTGGCAGGGAATGGCATTTGAAGTGAAGAATCGACAACAATTCTGATAAGTCATCATATATCTGATAAGCCGACACATCTTATCGTCAACCTAAGGCAGAGATTTTCAAAAGTAAAGAGGAGCTGACTACATTCTTGATAAGTCGTCAGACTCCTGATAAGCCGTCACACACGTCATCGCCTGTCCGAGAAAATACTGTGATCTATGATTTTGTTTCCATAATTAGGCTGAAGTATTTAAAGCATATGTTAGGATTTTCTAATGAAAAGGGGGGGCACTGACATTTTGAGAATCTCTTCTCTCTAGTTTTTTGACTTGAACTTTACAATTATTTGTGGAGAGATTATTATAATTGTTTTGGGATTTTCTACTGTGAATCAACTATGTGAAATACTTGTTGCTATTCATCTTGCTGTAAGTTCATATATCAAACTATAAATTCAACTTGTTGTCTAGATTATTTTATTATGAGTAGCTAAATTTCCTCAACCCGAGTTGTGGGATTTATGGGTTTGGGTTTGTAACATAACTAAGTGTTCAAGATTCTAATGGTGGTAGAAACTTCTTGTTAATTTCATTATTTTATACTCTAACTATTGGTTGCAAACAATAGACCTTACTTACTGGTGATTCTCTTAAGATAACAAATCAACCCTAGTAAGAAGTGAATTATTAATAGGGACTTAGAAACATCAAACTCCCATTTAATAATTAATGTTGTAACAAGATTAATTAACTTGAGATAACATCCTGTTATGAAATATAAATTCCTTAAGTTCGAGAGAATTAGGTGGTTAAATGTCTAAATAGATTGAGAAACATTTAGACATAACTTTGACAAAGATAGTCTGTTGTTCCTACCTACCACAAGAATCTTGAACCGTTACTAGCGTCTGTCAAATCCCAACACCCATAGTGAACATAACTCTGGTTTTCCTTATTATATTGATTTCAAATATTGAATTGAGAAGTAATTATTTGTTACCTTTCCAAAATACCCCATTCACAGGAAACTGATAACTATCAGTTGATTAACCCTCAGATAACTCAAATTCACACCGTATTCCCTGTGGGATTCGACCCCAACCTAGTTGGGTTATATATTCACAATGATCGCTTACATTCTCATAAGAGAGGTGTAGTTTGAGCATTATCAAGGTAAAAACATCTAGTTTGTGTCATATATTTGAGTTCCAGACTATCCAAATTGCACATTGGAGGAGTTCATAAAACATCCTGACTATAAAGCAATACGGAAGGTGCTCTATGATCCAGGATCTACACACAAGTGGGGGGGAACAAGAAATAATTCCCACAGTTATATAACCATGAGCGAGTTTCATAAGATTGCTAGAGTATGGCTAAAATTGATTAACAATAGAATCATGTTGACTGATCACTACACTACTATCAGTAAAGAGAGAGCCTGTATGATGTACTTCTTCATGACAGAGAAGCCGGTTATATCGAGTATTGGATGCTACAGGAAATATATAAAGTAGGCTGAGTGCAGGTGAGCAGCTGTATTTTGGCAACACCCTCACCACTCTAGTCTTGTAGAGGAAAACTGACATTGTTGACCCCAAGGGGGATAGGATCCTTCATTCACCTACAGACACTGTGGATATCTATAATGTTCAAGGTTCTGGAGAGGGCCTAAAAAAGAAGCGGACAGCAGCCGAAGAAAGGGAGGTGCAAACCAACACATTGACTCAGATACACTATATGATGGAATGGCAATGCCGTCAAGCAGGGATGGAATTCACCAAGATGTTTGATAAATTTACCTTGCCATACACTTCACGACGGAATTTGGAATATGAACAGTCAACTTTTAGAAAATAAAAAAGTTAATACACAAGATTCAGTGGATAGTGTCGAAGAAGAGGGAGAAGAAGAGTAGTCAACTATACCTGTTGATGCAGAGGATGGGGAGGAGCAGACTAAGGAGGAGGAGTATGATGATAGCTCTGCCGAGAAGTAGGCCCTAGTGGGCTGTATGGAGTATTTCTTATCTCACTTCTGTTTTGATTTTTATTATTAGTATGCATTGAGGACACTGTATGGATTAAGTGTGGGATGGAAAATACTATCTTGTAACAGCATTTTTGAGGTTGGGATATTTATGCAATAACATTTTATCTTCTTTCATCAAAAAATATAAAAATAAATAATAAAAAAATACAAAAATAATTTTTGTTTATTTCTTTTTCAGTAGTTTTTTTGTTGGTTGTTTTGGTTTGTTTTTATTTTTGTAGCTTTTTAGTCCTCATTGGCGGCATAAACATTCACCCTAAATCAAGTAGTTATTTTTGGTTAACTTTAGAAATAGAAATACTAGTCGGTAGTTATTAGGGAGTTTGCTGGACTTATTGAATGCTAGGTTCTTGAATTAAGTGCTACCTTTGACTGAATGATGCAAAGCTGATTTTTGAAATTTAAAAGAATGTGGTGGAAATTGAATTACTATTTTTAAGACACCTAGGCTCATTTACTTGACTTTTGTATGATATTTTTTTATCTTAAATTTGAACTCATAATATTAATTGATTTGGAGCCAATTTGGATCCATCTTGAATCAAACATGTGTTATGTGTACAAGGATTTTCTGATATTCAATGTCGTCATATTATTGTCTAGAGCTTTTCTGGAGTGTGTAAAACATAATGAAGGATGCTAAATTTAGGAGATGATATAGGCATTTCTTTGGTTAGCCAATTTTTTTTCTAACCTACCAACAATTGATATTCCTAGTTAACCCCATTGAGATTTTAGACTTTCCTTTTGGTAGCCACATCTAAAGCTAAATCCTCTTATTTTAATGGACCTTTAATTTCTCTAAAACTCCTAAGAATTTTCATCAGATGATAAGAGTTAAAGGGAGTAAGAAAAAAAGAAGGGCATAATAGTTGAAGCTGAAAACCTATAGAAAAATCTAAGGGTGCAAGTGCGTAAAGGATTAATCATCTGCCAATATTAAGAAGTAAAAAAAAGAGAGAAAGAACAAAAAACAAAGTGTTTGATGATTAAAGTGCTCCTTACTAATTGCGTGCGAGCTTGCTTAAAGAGATGGAAAAACAAAGAAATCTATGGGTGACAAAAATAGAAGAAAGAGTTGGGTGATTGAAGAACAGGTAAATAATGACAATTATGATGTATTAACGTTCTTAGGGAAGATAGTCACTATTTTGTTCAAAATAATTTCTACCCGTCCCTTAGCCTACGTTAAAATTTTTAAAGTCCTACTTGATCGTGAGTTTGATGTTCTTATATTAGTAGAGTAGTACACGAGGGAAAAGCTTATGGTTCATCATATGTGGCATGTGAACTTCTTTCTAAGAGTGAGGGTAATCTTATTTTTAGTAAATTAAATTTTTTCTCTATACCCATGTGTTTTGTTATGTATTTATGAGTGGATATGGGTAACTTTTGTTGTGTGAGGGTACATGGTCTACGAAAGATAGGTGAGTCTCTTATCTCTTGGTTAGGTAACGTGTATGAGCTTTCTAATATCATGGAGTTTGATCTTGAGGCTAGGAGGTTTTGGAGAAGTTATTCATGAGTTTTGATTTTGAATGAAGAATGTATAATGAAGAACTTGCTATCATATGTTGTGGTCAAGGTAGCCGTAATTTTAGTAGACCTATTCATTGGTATGGTCTTAAATGTCCCATTTAGTTTGATTGTCTAGCTTAGTTGAAGACGAGCAAGAAATTAAGTGTGGGGTGTTGATGCGAGGCTAAATGTTATATTATTTCAATATCATTCATCTCTCATTTATCCCTTTTCTATATCATTTTGAGCATAAATAATGGGAATTACGCTTGAGTTTCCTGTTGTGAGTTTGCAAGAACATATTGAGGGATTTAGAGAGTAAATGATAGAAGAAGAGTCAAGGACACCATAAATCCTCATGTGGTATACGAGAGAAGCGGCCAGCCTAAGACTTGCGCCAATCGCCTTGCCATGCTGTTGTGGAGAGAAGAAGAAAAGTTGCTGAAATTGCTCTTGAAGAGCGCTTGATCCACTACCTTGATTTGTCTTAGTGACACGAAGTATTGGCTTTTTCAGAACCTCCTACGCCACTGCCTTGCCACACCCTGGTTTGGCTCAATGGCGCGAGTTTCAGAAATTCTTAGAAGTCTTATTGTATGTTGTGCCACTGGCTTGCTTTATGCAAGTGGCGCGAAAGAGAGTTTCCCTAGTTCAAGTTGGAGATAAATTTATTTTTTTTCTCACGTATCCTAGAATATATAAATAGGAGTTTTTGTATGGAAACACATACAAATGATTTTGAAGCATGGAGCTAGGGCAAGAAGGCTTTTCCTCCCGATATATTTTCTTTTCTTAAATTCTTCTTGATTTCTCTTGTAACTCTCATGAACTTTTGAAGATCTTTGCGAATACTGTGTGGTTAAGCATTTTGTTCTAGGTTTTTGGCATAAACATAATGGTTGGCATCAGATTATTGTTCAATTATTAAATTTTCTATGTTAGTGTTATTTATTTCTTCTTGATTTGAATTATTCATTTGCTTGATCACCTTACGTATACTATAAAGGTCTTGTTTGTTGAACTTGAAAAAGGAAACTACAGGTGAAAAAGAAGGAATAGGACTAGTTCGTAATCCCTAGTCTAGTTGATACTGATGATATCTTAATACACTCCATTATTAACCGATGACTATAGAAATATAGGCATTTGGAGTAGTCAGTAGTCTTAGAGTTGTTGGAAAAATGCTCGATAAGGGATTTAAGCCTGCAACTAATAACTCTTGAAAACTAATAGACCTGATGATAGAAAGGCTCAACCAGATAGTTGGAATTGCCAAGACCCTGAAATTCTCTTTAGAATTGTTTTTTAAACCCAAAATCTATAATGTTTGAACGACATTTTCAGCCCTTGAAAGTTAATCATAGCATAGACAAATCTAAGAGAATTGTTTCATTTCTCGAATAATGAAATAAGAATCCAAATTAGACAAGTGATCTTCCAAGTCTCTATAGGTACGATATCTAGACTTAACTTTCTATACTACTTGGATGGCCACATGCACTTGCATGCGCGATTGGTCACGACAATAGTCTATACCATTATCATAGAAGTGAGATAGAGAGGCTATTTTTAAAAGGCAAATTGGCTCAATACAAAAACAGTCTAGAAAAGAAATAGTGAAGTAGCATGAAACAATAGTATTAATATACCATATAATAACATAAACAAGACTATAACCAAGTAATACGACAAATAATAACATACTCCAAAACAATAAAAGCATAATGACTACTAGCATGGATACAAAAACAAAGTCCTCCTACCTCTTAACAAGGACACACTCCTTCCTACTATACTTCTAACTTTATTTGGTTACATCACACCTTTCAATCGATGGTTAAGTCCTTGGTAAACTGCAACTTCTCTATGTTATGTATAATCACCTCCATCCACCTCACTTGAGTTTATCTTTAACCAACCTCTCGCACCTTCTCACTAGGGTATCCACACACCTCCCTATCACATGCCCAAATCATCTCAACCTCGCTTCATGCATTTTGAATTCCACCAAAGCCACTCATATCTTATCTTGAATAACCTCATTTCTAATTCTATCTTTTCGAATAAACCCATACATTCATATAGCATTCTCATCTTCATCACCTTTATCTTTTGAATGTGAGAGTTTTTAACTAGCCAACTATAATACCCTAAGACTCTAACCAATAGTGCAACCATGACTCAAGCTCATGAGAAGTAAATTATAGTGCTTTGTTTTTTTTTTTGATCAAGGGTGATGTGTATTAAGGCCTCAAAGATGTCCTAGAGATTAGGTGAATCAAAACATTCCTTACCGATTGAATTCTTGGGAAGGATATTACCATATTCAACTTTAAATGAGCATATCTCTTGTTATACTATGAATTATTGATCTCATAAACTACCAAAAGATAGATAATTGAATTATATTTTTAATGATACTAATTTCACCCAAATCTGATATCGAAGCCAAAAGTTATGCCCATTTTACTCCAGCATGTCAGGCTGGAAAACTGAGTGACGGCATTTTGTGATAAGCTGTCACAAATGTGATGACTTATCACCAATGTCGGCAGCCTTAGATAGATTTCTACCCCCAGTGATGACATTTTGTGATAAGTTATCACTAGTGTGACGACTTATCACCAATGTCATCAACCTTAAGCAGAAAATCATAAAATCCACCCTTTTGTGATGACATTTCGTGACGACATTTCGTGATGACTTCTCACAAGTCTGACGACTTGTCACTAATGTCATCAGCTATTTTTTTCAGCAATTAAAGTACGTTTTTGCAAGGGTATTTTGGTCTTTTCTCATCTTTTAGAGGCCCCTATATATATGAGAATTTCCATCTAAACCCTAATTTCTTCATTCTCTCTTCCAATTCTCTTAAGAAATATATCTAGGGTTATTATTTAAGGACATTAATCTTTCAAAAATCATCTATAAATCTTCAAGATTTCTTCAAGAATCAAGTTCCTCATAGTGTAGGCTTCGAGAATCATTTATGACAAGTGCGGATAGAGTCTCAAGCACTAGAATTCATCCAATTTCAAAGATTAAGGTATGTGGGGTTTTGAACAAGAGCAATTC
Organism: Capsicum annuum; assembly: GCF_002878395.1. NCBI lineage: Eukaryota > Viridiplantae > Streptophyta > Magnoliopsida > Solanales > Solanaceae > Capsicum > Capsicum annuum. The sequence goes on along the minus strand of NC_061120.1, from coordinate 184,463,327 downwards.
TTTCGTTCTTGTGCCCAAAGCTTTGATTTCTATAATGGATTTCTATGATTTTTCAAGTGGGTTTATACTCAAATTACTTTATCATGAGAATATAAATTATTCAAGCTTTGTTATACATGATTATTTTGCTATTTCCAAGTTATGACTTGATATTTACTATTGTGAATTTCATATTTCTACCATGAGTTGATATTTTAAGTGCTTTCAAGATATGTGTCAAGCTTTAATCTTCCTTATGACAACCTGGATTATTGTGTATATTGATTAATGAGATTGAGTTGTTACAATGAGTCTTGATATTTTCTCAAAGTTATTGATGTTGTCATGATTTAATGAATTGATACATTTTGATATTGAGAAAGATTGATTTGATTTGACTCGAGTTAGGAATCCACAAATTGATTATGATTTGATAAATTAGAAAGAGATTTGATTTGGTCTTCATGATAGACCCTTGTGATATTTGTGGTGGATTTCCTAAAGCATTCTGAGCTTGTGTTTGGGAGTAGTGTTTAGAACCGAGCAGAATTGTGGTACTTCTCTGAAACTACATGCCACTGTAGGATTAATATTGATAATTGTGGGTCAGAGGCCGAGTATGAGATTGTGATTACTAAATTTAGGTTGTACTCCCTGCCAAGAGTACGACGCTCCCATCAATGTGGGGTTCTCTCCTTAGGAGGGAAAAACATTGGACTCCATATAGCTCATATGGTTTATATCGGTTATAAGAATCTTCCATGTCCACAAGAATTGAGTTTCTTGAATTACCGATTCACTCTGAGTCTTGAGTTGAAGAGTTGAGTAATTTATGATGATTTATGAGGTTTTTATCATATGATTTATTTACTATGAGATCATGAAAAGTATGTTTCAATCCAACTCAAGCCAAGTGAGCCATCATTGAACATATGCATATTTTTATGAATTGATGATGATATTTACATTGTTGCATGAACCCCCACATACTCAGTACATTCCAAAGTGCTGACCTACATATTTTCCTATGGGCTATATTTTCTCGTAATGTAGGTTCAGGTACTCAGCCGCAGTCGCATTAACGATATTCAAGTGCCTCAACTATGTTCCCTCAGTGGTGAGTCCTCATGGTTCGAGGATCGTGTCTATATTTTTGGTGATATCGTTCTGTTGTTATGGCTTTCAGTACTGTTTGAGTCAGTTGGGGGTTTGTCCCAATGGCTCCTTGATTTTGATGTATAGAGGCTTTGTCAGACTAGAGGGTTGGTATGTACAGACATTCAATATATTTTGGTTGTACAGTCTAGTATTCTCCAGTATTTCTATTAAACCCGATATGGTATATCTCTTTGTTATTCATGACTATTGTTAAATTGAATTCCTTGAGGTAGTGTCGGGCTTCGAGGGTTAGCTAGGGGCTACGTGTAGCCCTAAGCACCGTGTGGCATCTCGGGATGAAATTTTGGGGCGTTACACCAACACTCTTACCTATATAACATAGCTGGTCTAACTACTACTCTATGAAACTGGCCTTTTAGTTTACGAGGCACTTTCTTATCACAAAAGATTCCAGAGCGAGCCTCCATTTTATCCATCATGACCCAATACAGTAAGTTTCATCCTAGTCAATCTCTCTATTTGTCACGACCCAAAAACCAAGGGTCATTATGGCACTTGTTGTGAAAATCCTTATGTAATACCCCATATTTGTCTTAGCTCAATTTAGCCCATAGTTCATGTACAAGGGGCTTAGAACCTGAAAATTTAGCTAAGTATTAGAGACTTAGTTTTATTTTTGGCCTCTTAACATCGATGATTTTTGAAGTGACCTTTCTGACCCCGAGATGTAATTTTTTGAGTTGATTCATGTTCAGAGGTGTAAGTATCATGTCTCAGGAAAGTTTTAGATTTTTTGGATGAGGTTGGACCATGTTTGGATATCAAAAACAAAAAGTCATCGTGATTGGGGCGTGTCACGGTGGAATAGCGATGAAGACTTTGTCACGTCATGGTGAAGGATCAATCAACATTCCAGGTATGAATTTAAATTTCCCAGGGGCAGTCAAGTGTTTCCCAATGTCCCAATTCATAAAAACATGGGATTTATCATCAGTTAAGTCATCATATGCCCTATTTTCACAATTTCTCTTTAAAATAAACCCTAGCCATCACCCAAATTCATTAAGTTCGACCATTATTTCTTTAAGAAAACTCAAGAATTCAAGCTTCACCACCCAAGAACAATCAAGAACGTCAATTCTCTTACAAGATTAAATCCTTAAGGTATGTTAAATGTTCATCCATGAGACCTTTTCACCCATGAAGTCCAATTACCCATTTTTGTGTTCTAAATTATGAATTCATATGTTTACAATGAGTTAATGTTATGAAGCTTTTGGGAATTTCAATTATGCAAGATGTTTACAAGTATTTTTAGTTGGAAAGTAGCCTTTACACGTTTGAAGCATCAAATTTCATGTTAAATCCCCCAATGTATGATTTTAGTGTTATGATTATGTTATTCCCACATGTTTCAATCATTCTCTTGCCTATGTTCATGAATTTCAAGTGTTTTTTGAAATGCCTAAGAGATGAATTTGAGCAATGACTACTTATTATGGTTTTGAAGCTTTGGTATGCTTTTACTGTTAATGTTATTGAGTCCTGGGGGTTATGAATGCTCGAAATTTAGCTGTTTACTTAGTCTTAGTACTTTTAGAATAGTTTTCAGGCATATATGAGTATTATTAGTTCAGTCAGTTATCCTATCAGTAAAGTTTAGATTAGTTCAGTATTTCGAGGCAATTCAGTTGGGAGTAGGATTTAGCACCGAGAGAACTCTGGGTCTCACCCGCAAGTTGAGGGTGTGACCTTTAGTAGCAGTTTTTGCTTTCTAGAACTACGTAGCCAGCATAGGTTAGAGATGTTAACCTACCAGTTGAGGGTTGACATATATCTCAGTAGAGCACCTGCTAGTAGAGGGTGACTCTTTAGTTCTTCGGGACTTTATTTTAGTGGATTCACTTAGCCAGTGTTAGTAGCCATGGCACACAACTGACACTCATCCAACTGGGGTCATGGGTTAGACCCCAATTAGCTCATATTGGGGTATGTCAATTAGATGATAGCTCTCACAGTCTCAGTCCAGTATTCAGTTCAGAGTCTAGTTTCAGGCTTATTTGACCAAGGCGTACAGTTATTAGTTATTCAGTATCAGTATTTCAGTATTTTTGTTTATAAACTATCCTATTATTATGTCATATGCTTGGACATGCATTCTTAATTTTTACAGGCTGCTTTCCTAGCCATTTCGGTGGCAAATACTATCACAGCTAGGATTCGGGACTTCACCCGAATGAACCCTTCATTGTTTTTAGGGTCTAAGTCTGATGAGTGTAGGAGTTCCTCGACATGGTTCAGAAGGTAATTGATATTATGGGTGGGACTTCTAGTGAGAGTGTAGATTTGGGTTTTTACCAGTTACAGGATGTTGGTCATACCAGGTATAAGCAGTGGAAGGGAGATAGAGGGGCAGATACAGGGCTTGTTAAATGGGATGAGTTTACAACGACCTTTTAGATAGGTTCTTTCTCTTGGAGCTAAGAGAATATAAGGTGCAGGAGTTTATTAATTTGAGGTAGGGAAACATAAGTGTGAAGGAGTATTCTCTTAAGTTTACTCGGCTAGCCAGGTATGCTCCTAATATAGTGTTGGATGACAGGTCTAGGATGGGTAAGTTTATCTCTGCTATAGCTGATAACGTGGTCAAGGAGTGCAGAACCATGATATTAACTCAAGAGATGGAATTATCTAGGTTGATGGTCCATCCTTAAGAGATTGAGGAGCAGAAGTTTAAGGAAAGAGTATGGGAGAATAAGAGGGCCAGAACAGGTAGCTTCAGTTTTGCTCAACTGAGGTCGGAGGGTGGTAACCGTCTTCAATTACACTAGAAATCTTCAACCCTAGCTCAATCTTTATCTACTGCGCCAGTGCTAAAGTTCAGAAATGATAATTGAGATAAGGTGCCAGGCCTTGAGCCCTAGGAAAATGTGAACAATGGTCGCACAAATCCTCTTTTCCAGAAATATGATAGAATCCATCAGGGTATCTTTAGAGCTGGTAGTGATATATGTTTTAGGTCTGGCAAGCCAAGCTGCAGGGTTAGGGATTTCCCACAGAATGGTCAGCAGGGCCAGTCCAGTTGTCCCCTAGTTTTATTCGGTCACTCAACTCAGCAGGGTGCCGCTTCCAGTGCAACTAGTGGTTAGCGCCCAAACAAATTATATGCACTTCAGTTTTAGAATGATTAGAAAAATTCTCCTGATGTTGTTACTAGTACGTTATAGGTCTTTTATTTACACATTTATGCTTTGTTAGATCCGGAGTTTTACTTTCTTTCGTAACCCCTACATAGTTGTTAATTTCGGTGTCGGTCCTGAGACTTTAGCAAAACCCTTCTTAGTGTCTACCTAGTAGGTGTCACTATGGTAGCTAGGCTTGTATACAGGAACTTTTTGGTCATAATATCCCAGAAAGTCAGCTTGGTTAACCTCATAGAGTAAGAGATGATTGATTTTGATATCATTCTCAACATAGATTGGCTCCACTCATGCTATTCTTTAGTTGATTGTTGAAACAGAGTTGTTCATTTTTAGTTTTTGAATGAACCAGTCCTAGAATGGAGGGGTAGTACTTCAGCACTTAGGGGTCAGCTTGTTTTGTACCTTAAAGTGAGAAAAATATATTCAAGGGGTGTGTCTACCATCTTGTTCAAGTTAAAGACTCTAGTTCAAAGACTCTTAATCCCGAGTCAGTTTCAGTAGTGAGGGAATTTCCATATATGTTTTGCAAATATCTTCCCGGAGTTCTTCCTAAAAGGGAAATTAACTTTGGAATAGATCTTTTTCCAGATACCCAGCCTATCTCTATTCTGCCCTATAGAATGGATCCAGCTGAGCTTACGGAGTTAAAATAATAGCTGAAAGATCTCTTAGATAAAGGATTCATCAGGCCTAGTGTTTCCCTATGAGGCACTCTAGTCCTTTTTATGCGAAAGAAAGATAATTCTATTCGTATGTGCATCGATTATCGTTAGTTGAACAAAGTCACAATCAAGAATAAATACCCACTCCCTAGAATTGATGACTTATTTGACCAACTTCAGGGTAACAGTTGCTTCTCTAAGATAGACCTCAGATCTGGCTATCATCAGCTTAGAGTCATAGAATATGACATTCCAAAAATAACTTTCAGAACTCGGTATGGTCACTTTGAATTTATAGTCATGTCTTTCAGTCTTACAAATTCCCAAAAGCTTCATGGACTTGATAAATAGAGTGTTTAAGCAGTACTTGGACATGTTCATCATAGTCTTCATAGATGACATCCTTATCTATTCCCATAATGAAAATGATCATGCAGACCACCTCAGATTAGTATTGCAGACTCTTAGGGATCATCAGTTATTTACTAAATTTAGTAAGTTTGAGTTTTGTATAAGATTAGTATCTTTTCTTGGCCATATTATTTCCAGTGATGGCATTAGAGTTGACCCTCAAAAGATCAAAGCAGTGAGAAACTAGCCCAAACCTATTTCTCCATCAGATATCAGGAGTTTCTTAGGTTTGACTGACTATTACAGATGGTTTGTTGAAGGATTTTCATCTATTGCGTCCCCTATGTCTAGATTGACTCAGAAGAAAGTCAAGTTTCAGTAGTCAGATTCCTGTGAGAAAAGTTTTCAGGAGTTGAAGACTCGACTCACCTCAGCCCTAGTTTTTATCTTTCCAGATGGTTCAGATGGTTTTTTTATTTACTGAGATTCTTCTAGAGTTTTTTAGGTTGTGTTCTGATGTAGAGAGGTAAGGTAATAGCCTATGTCTCTAGACAGCTTGAGCCCCATGAAATAAATTATACTACCCATGATCTTGAGTTAGCAACTGTTGTGTTTGCCTTGAAAATTTGGAGGCATTATCTGTATGGGGTATATGTTGATATGTTCATAAACCATAAAAGTTTACAGTATGTGTTTTCATAGAAGGAGTTAAATTTTTATCAGATGAGGCAGTTAGAATTGTTGAAAGATTATGATATGAGTGTTTTGTATCATCCGATCAAGGCCAATGTAGTGGCAAATGTCCTTAGTAGATTATCTATGGGTAGTGTTGCTCATGTTGAGAATGATAAGATGAAGTTTGTTCATCAGTTGGCTAGGTTAGGCGTCTGTTTGGTTGACTCGGCTGAGGATAGTGTATGGGTTCAAAATAGTTCAGAATCTTCTTTGGTTGCCGAAGTGAAAGAAAAGCAAGATAGGGATCCCAGTCTAGTTAAGTTGAAGGAGTCAGTCAGAGATCCAAAAGTAGAGATTTTCTCCTAAGAAAGAAATGGTGTGTTACATTGCCAGGGTAGACTGTATGTGCTGTGTGTAGATAGTTTGAGATAGTATATTCTTGTAGAAGTGCATGGTTCGCGTTACTCTATTCACCCAGAAGCTACTAAGATGTTTCGTGATTTGTGGGAAATCTATTGGTGGAGCGGTATGAAAAAGGATATTACAGAGTTTGTAGCCAAGTGTGCAAATTATCAGTAGGTTAAAGTTGAGCACCAAAGGCCTAGTAGCTCTAAGCAGGAGTTCAACATCCCGACATGGAAGTTGGAAGAGGTGAATATGGATTTTGTGACAAAGTTTCCTCGTTCACGTCGCCAGCAAGATTCAATTTGGGTTATTGTGGACAAAATGAATAAATCAGCCCATTTTTTGCCAATCCATACTTCTTATTCAACCAAGGATTATACCAAGCTTTATATTAAAGAGTTGGTTAGATTGCATAGAGTCCTGTTGTCCATCATTTCAGATAGAGGTACTCAATTTACCTATTATTTTTGGAAGGATTTTTAGAAGGGTCTTGGTACCCAAGTTCGATCAGTACAGCCTTTCACTCTCAGACAAATGGTCAGACAGAGAGGACTATTCATACCTTAGAGGACATGTTGAGATCTTGTTTTATCGACTTTAATGGTAGTTGGGATGATCACTTGTCATTGATTGAGTTTGCTTAGAATAACAGTTATTATTCCAGTATTCAGATGAATCCATTTGAGGCTCTCTATGAGAAGAGATATAGATATCCTATTGGTTGGTTTGAGGTAGGTGAGATAGCATTGATAGGGCCAAATTCAGTGGTTGATGCTTTGGAGAAAGTTCAGATGACTAGAGAGAGGCTTAAGACAACCCAGAGCCATTAGAAATCCTATGCAGATGTGAAGAAGAGAGATATTGAGTTTGAGGCTAGAGATTTGGTATATTAAAGATCTCTCCTGTGAAGGAAGTGAAGAGATTTGACAAGAAGAGGAAACTCAGTCCCCGATATGTAGGCCCTTACAGGATCTTGAGTCGTTATGGAAAAGTAATGTATGAGCTTGAGTTGACCGCAGATTTGGTTTCAATGCATCCAGTGTTTTATTTCTCCTTGTTAAAAAAGTGTATTGGTGACCCAGCTGTCATTGTCTCTTTAGAAAACTTAGATGTTTAGAACAACCTTTCTTATAAATAACTCCCAGTTGAAATTCTTGATCGTCAGATTCGTAGACAGAGGAACAAAGAAATTCCTTTGTTCAAAGTTCTTTGGTGGAATTAATACATAGAGGGAGCCACTTGGGAAGCAGAAGCAGCTATGCGAACCAAGTACTCTCACCTTTTCTCCGCAAACTCAGACTCAGCTCAAGGTAACAGATTTTCTTAGGTTATCTCTTTTCCATTCTCACTCCTAGCCATGTGGTCATATTCATATCATTGCATGCATTCATGAATTAGTTCAGTCAGTCACCATGATTCAGACTCAGTTATGTAATCATGTTTTCAGTTAAGCATATTCAACATGTAATCTTAGTACCTCTGTATTTTCTCAACTTAATTAGTCTCATTCGAGGACGAATATTTCCAAAGGGGAGATATTATAATACTCCATATTTGTCTTAGTTCAATTCATCCCATAGTGCATATATAAGGGGCTTAGAACCTGAAAATTTAGCTAAGTGTTGAAGACTTAGTTTTATTTTTAGCCTCTTAACTTTGATGATTTTTAAAGTGACCTTACCAAATCCGACACGTAAGTTTTTGATTTGATTCATGTTCAGGGGTGTAAGTAGCACGTCTCGAGTAAGTTTTGGATTTTTTGGATGAGGTTTGGACCATATTTGAATTTCCAAAATCAAAAGTCACTGCGATTGGGGCGCTTCACAGTGGAATAACTATGGAGGCCTTGTCGCATCATAGTGAGGGAACAATCGGAGTTCCAGTTATGAATTTAAATTTCTCAGGGGCATTCAAGTATTTTTTCCGTGGCCCCAATCCCTAAAAACATAGGATTTATCATCAGTTAAGGCATTATATGCCCTATTTCCACAATTCCTCTTTAAAATAAACCCTAGCTATCACCCAAATTCATTAATTTCAATTATTATTTCTTCAAGAAAACTCAATAATTCAAGCTTCACTACCCAAGAACGATCAAGAACGTCAATTCTCCTGCAAGATTAAAACCTTAAAGTATGTTAAATGTTCATCCATGGGTCCTTTTCACCCATGGAGTCCAAGTACCTATTTTTGTGTTCTAAATCATGAATTCATATGTTTACAATGAGTTAATTTCTTGAAGCTTTTGGGAATTTTGATTATGCTTTATGTTTACAAGTGTTTTTAGTTGGAAAGTAGCCTTTACACGTTTGAAGCATGAAATTCCATGTTAAATTCCCCAATGCATGGTTTTAGTGTTATGATTATGTTATTCCCACATGTTTCAATCATTCCCATGCCTAAGTTCATAAATTTCAAGTTTTTGATGAAATGCCTAAGAGATGAATTTTGAGTAATGACTACTTACTATGCTTTTGAAGCTTTGGTATGTTTTTACTGTTAATGTTATCGAGTCCTGTGGGTTATGAATACCCAAAATTTAGCTGTTTACTTAGTCTTAGTACTTTTAGAATGGTTTTTAGGCATATATGAGTATTATTAGTTTAATCAGTTATCCTATCAGTCAAGTTTAGATTAGTTTAGTATTCCAAGTCAGTTCAGTTGGGAGTAGGATTTAGCACCGAGCGAACCCAAGGATGGGGCTCACCTACTAGTTGAGGGTGTGAAACTTAGTAGCAGTCCCTGCATTACAGAACTACGTAGCTAGTGTAGATTAGAGATGTTAACCTGCCAGTTGAGGGTTGACATATATCTCACTAGAGCACCTGCCAGTAGAGGGTGACTCTTTAGTCCTTCAGGACTTCATTTCAGTGGATCCACGCAGCCAGTGTTAGTACCCATGGCACGGTATTAACACCCTTTCAACTAGGTCACAGTTGGACCCCAATTAGGTCATATTGAGGCATGTCGGTAAGATGATAGCTCCCACAGTCTCAGTCTAGTATTCAGTTCAGAGTCCAGTTTCAGGCTTGCTTGGCCAAGGCGTACAATTATTAGCTGTTCAGTATCAGTATTTTAGTATTTCAGTTTATAGACTATCCTAGTATCGTGTCATATGCTTGGACATGCATTTTCAGATTTTACAGCTATCTCACATACTATACATCAGTTATCTCATGTTATTTATTTATTCAGTTAATATTCATGCCTATGAGCCATGCATATCAGCCTAACCTTATTTATCATACTAGTATATTCAAAGTACTGATCGCATGCTCGTTTCTTGCGCTATGATGTCTCATAGCATAGGTTCAGACGCTTAGGTTCTCGACCGTACTTAGACATTCAGCGCATCAGCAGTGATAGCAGTGGTGAGTCCTCTTACTTCGAGGACTAATTATGTTTATTTCAGTATTTTATTTTAGTTCAGTAGTCAGTCGGAGTTAGTTGGGGACTTGTCCTATCAATTCAATAGTCAGTCAGTTAGATGATTTCGGAAAGTTAGTTAGTTATCAGTTGTTATTGATAGTCTTTACAGTATTTCTTTCAAATATTTTTTTAGGCATTTAATTCAGAGATATTTTTCTCTTAAATGTTTAAAACCTTATGGCGTATCCAACTTTGTTTTTTGCAAATATGTATTCTTAATTATTAGTTTGTTCAATGCTCATGGCAATTATCAGCTCACGGGTTAGCTTGTGGTCACTTGTGACTGTAAGCACCGTGTGGCATCCAGGGTATACTCCCGGGGCGTTACACCTTAATAAGTAAGGCTATCACCCAAATTGATATATCAAGGAAACAAATAACATCACTAACCCAAAGTAAGACTTCTAGAATAAAGCCGAACCACGTAATATAATAAAAACAAAAGGAACAACCAATAATGCCATAAATCGCAAAACCTAGCACAATGTAAGAACATCACTAGTACAACTCGAGATCAAAATACATAAGATATTCAAAATAGGAATAACTCTATCTCTGAATACGAATTAAGACATAGCCTAAGTAAAGAAAGGCAGTAGTCAACTTCGAAAGCAAGAATCCAACTGTTACCTCGAATAGCTCTAAAATATCTATCGAATTCAACCACCGTGAGCTGCATTTAAATCAGGATCTACACTGAAAGGGTGAAGTAGGGGTGAGTACGGTCTACTTGTACTTAGTAGGTATCATAGGACGACTGAGAAAAGTAGAAAATAAAGCATACAATATATGCACTAAGGGCACGAGTCCTACAATTAGAAAATGTCCCAAACCGTAGCTCACACTATCTCCACTAACATCTGTATAATATTCACATCAAATATAGCAGATACAAGAAAAACATACAGGTAGACAAGTATACCACATACTAGTATCGAAGGAAGAAAGACACATAGTTAGATATTACATCAAAAGGAAATATGACATTACAGAAATAGACAAGGTAGATACAAATGCAATGTAGATGAAGAAGAAGAGGATGATGATGATGATGTGATGCATGAGGTTGTCGAACAACCTCTATATATACCTACGAAGATAAAGCTTCCCGATGTAGGACCCATAAGGGGTTCGTCAACCCGTATACAATCAATATCCAATATCAATATCCATTTGTCCTCTCCGACACATTCTTTGATAGAGGGTTTTAAAGATGTCAGAAAAAACTAGTGTTTTCAGTATTTCCAGGGCGGTATTGATTTTTCATGAATGTATATGATATGAGAATGTAATGCTCACAACAGATCGGAAAGAGATTTTTCATATCCAACCAATATACCAACCAAGTGAGCCAATAATCCACTCAATATCTCCAATCGTCCATAAAATCTAAGATTAACCATATGCCAATAGAGTAGAATACATATAAAATACACCATTGATACCGTAATAGGCTTTTTCATTAGATGAGATATAACTAATTTCACGTATACAAAGTCAAAAATATCATATAGGACACCACACAGTCACACATAGCAAATAATATTCCATTACCACCAAATACATCAATATATGGGCTCCCACACAAGCACAACACAATAATTATAGTCATTTTTATGATTAGTTTCCACACTCTTAACATGATTTTCTATCAGCATTAAGTATCCGACCCAGTCTGAAGAAAGTTAAGACACAACCTAATACGAATGTCAAAAATTAGTCTGCAAGACTTCACTTAGAAGCCTTAATCCTCCCGAACGGACTTGGAATCAACTAAAATATGAAAATATATAATCTATACGTCAAAAAAATCCAACGGTATCCATATTGCCTATTTTTAAGTCGGGGTCAAAACGGACCTCAAAATGAGTTTTCAAAAAAGAAGGGATAAATTATAATTTTATCTCTGAAACATGTTTTTCATATTTTTAGGAGTCTACAGATGAAAATTCAAGCGAAAATAAGTTAAAAATGGGGTTCAAATTGAAGAAAATACATGTTTAAGCCTTACCGCAAAATCTCCGAAAAATCTTTTTGAAATTAAGAATTTGAAGTTGTTTTGAAGATGAAATTGAGAGAAATTTGATAATTATAAGATTATAAAGTTACCAAAGTGAAAACGGATTAAAAACGAGGCTTGAATTGAAGAAATACAAGTTTTAGGCCTTTCGGGCCAAAATCTCCAATTTTTCACTTTAATCCACGTTAACACAAGAATCAAACGATAAAATTAAAGTAAAGTAGTTGAAATAGGTGCTTAGAATCTTACCCAAGCTTAGAAATGGAATAATTTGCAAGCTCCAAGTCTCAAAAATAGGAAAAATGACAAAACATGGGTATATAAGGTCCAAGTCTCTGCGGACCCTTCGGCATTCATCCGGTACCCCATAAACGCAAGCAAATTATGATAAACTATTAAATTCAATACATCAGACTCAATAGCGATATTAGATTTTTGAAGAAAATATCGTTTTTACAAAGTTGATCCCCAAAATTCAATTTCATAATTTTTTGAACCGAGGTTCGAAATGAGATTTAAAAATCATAAAACCATATTAACCATGTTACCAATCTAAAATTGACTTTTCGAATAGTCTAGCACAGTTCATTTTGCCAGTTGAAGCACAAATCAATAAATATTGATCGAAGTCAACTATAAGGCTTTTCAAACCACCAAAAATCATAATTTCACATAAATCACATCAAAATGCATTGGGAACCATTCCAATCATCTCCATACCTCAGAAATATCATAAAGTAATCACAAGGAGGGGTAAAATGGTCAAATCACACAAAAATGAATATTTCAAAAAAAAAATTACCAAAAATCAGGTCGTTACATCATTTCCTTAGACCATAGACCCAAGATAGTTGAAACTATTTCTCTTTTGAATGACCTGAGTATCAAGCTTTCCAACCACATCAACTTCATGAGTCATCTCACTGAACTTACATTTTAAATATTCTATCTTGGACCTACTCAACCCAAATCCTTTAGACTCTAGAATTTGCCTCCAAACCTACAACTTAACATTAATTCCACCATGAGTCTCATCAATATCAGGATTACATCATCTACATATAGCATACACCATGAAACCTCACCTTAAATTTGGCAAGTCATTATATTCATCATTAAGGTAAATAAAATCGGGATAAGAGTTGATCCCTAGTATAACCTCATCAAGATGAAAAAGTGTTCAAAGTTTCCTCCCATAGTTCTAACACGAGTCTTGACTCCATCTTACATATCCTTAATCGCCTTAGTATACACCATCAATATCTCTCTAGCTTCGAAGGACCTCCAGAGAACCTCCATCGGAGATTTATCATAGGCCTTTTCTAGGTCGATGAATACCATGTGCAAATCCTTCTTCCTCTCTCTATACTGCTCCACTAGTCTCTTTAAAATATCAAGAGAGCATTAATTAGTTTTTTCACGCATAAATAAATAGAGATTAAAGAATTAATCAGTAGTATATGTGTCAAATTATACTCCTAATTAATTTTTTAAAAGATTTGTATAAAATCTTATTATGCCAACTAAAAAAGAATGGAGAGAGTAATTTCAATATGTATCTCCACTTCATCTATCAAAAAAGGGTTTCCCAAGATACTAATTAATTAATTAATTAAAATTTAGAATTGTATAAATATACACACAATAATATACTAGTTTAGTGTATGCGCTTTGCGCGTGTATTTAATGTTAAAGAAAAAAGATTGCATATATTTATTTGTAAATGATTTAAACTTTTAGTTACAAAATTACATGACGTCGTTAGTGAAAAACATAATTCAATGTTTAATATAGTATCGAAAATGCAGAATATTTCGATTAAAGTTACATGAAATGTGACATTATATTCAATTAAATCACTTATATGTACATTAAAGTAGATGCAAATGCTAATATCGTTAATTTAGACATAGTAAAAGCAAAATATACTCAATTTAATTTCAAAGGTGAAACTTGGAGAGAGAGAGGGATATACGCATATTCCAAAAGTTAGAGAAGTTATTTATTATAGACAACAAAATAGTAAAATAGAAATAAATTTAAAACGGATAGTAATACACATGGAAGAATCAACATTAGTGCAAAGATCTAACTTTTTGGCTGACTCATTATTGGCCATTGTAGTAGAATCAAAGATTTTTCGTAATTTTCTTTATAGTGAGAAGCTTTTTCTCAAAACAAGTATTCTCCTTGATTTCTCCTGTAATTAACTATATTGTTAATATTACACATCAGATATACGCCAGATGAAGGTCAAGTCTTTTTTTGCTAATATCTACAACATAATTCAAAATTGCTAATACAACACAATTCAAAATTGCTGGATAATTGAATAAAAAATATATAAACGCCATATCCAACAACAGAATAGTCAGTGCTCGTTATACAAAAAAACTGTACAAGATAACTTAGATTAAACTCTCGATTTCAGATGTTTCTTGTTTCAATATGTTTCAAATTGACTTTTATTCTGTTTTATGTTTATTATATGAGCTACTTCTTTCTCAGATATACGTAAATAAAAGTTGCTTGTCTCTTCCCCACATATTATTTCGTTTCTTAATTCTCCTAATATTAAATTTAAATATCTAATTCTTTCCATAGATTTATTTTGTCAATTTTTTTTTCATTTATTTTAGGAATTCATATTTAAAGAAATTATTATATACTCAAAGTTCTATATAAGCTTAAGTTGTAAAATTTTTAATCACTGAAAAAATCGTCTCACCGTACTTTATTTAAGGTAAATCATAATTTTTTTAGGTAAACTATAATTAATTTTAGTACTTTAAACATCAGCACCTAATTCATCTGAGTTAAGATTTGACACATATAATTTCAGTTAAATTTAAAGTCCTAAATATTAGAGAAACGATTGAAAGACTACTTCTTCAATGCAAAATCTATTTTAAAATACCAAAAAAAAAAAAATGAAAAAAATTTACTTGGTATCAAAAAGTCATGATCGGTCAGTTATTCAAAATTCTACCAAAATGAACTTTGAAAAATAATTAATACAATAATACTCATCTTTCTTCATAGTATTTTCATTTTAACTAAACATGTGCTAAGTGTAAAAAAAATATTTTAAGAATTATGAAATCCTAAAATATATGGTAAGAGATACTGGAAAAATTTATGAAAATGAAAATAAAGAAGAGTAATAATTTTAGACCAAGAGTTAAACAATATATATAGATAAGCAACTTAATTAAGGAAATCAATTAAAGAGAAAAATCTAAAATGGTAAGAGTAATGAGAGAAGAAGTTGGTGGAGTGGAACATTGAAGGAAAAGAACTAAACTTAATTAGTAGCCAGAACAACATAAATACAATTGCACAAATTCATCAAATGGGAGACTAAAAGATAGGCTATGAATTTAAAATTGACATTAGAAGGCATGAACGAAGAGAGAACGTAAAAGTAAAACCAAGTTTTGATAATATTTGGGCATGCCAAATAAATGATAAAATTATCTTACATATATAATCTTACATGTACATAAAATAAAATATTTTATGATCAAACATTCATTAACTTGTCCTTGATGGTCTCATAATTTCTTAATACGAATTAAGACCCATGTTAAGGTTGATATCCTTGTATGCTTTCTCAAGAAATTCACTAAGCTTACTATTGATCTTAGCTTTTACAAATTTAACCCCTTGATTTTTGCATGATATCGAGTCATCGTCAGCGATAAATCTATCAAAAATAGGATAAACATGATAATCAAGATATTAAAAAAAATATGATTAAAACTAATCTTTGCACAAAAATCCTCAAAATTCGGTCAAACATTCATCACCACATATATTAAGCAAAAATTGAAATGTCTTGATTACCTCAAAGTTTAATCAAATATTTATCTACCACCTATAAACTGCAACAAAACAATACGGTAATCGAGATATGAAAACAATTCAATTAAACCTAACTTTTACACAAAAATCCTCAAAGTCTGGCCGAACATTCATCTACACCTCTATTAAGTATAAAAACAACATATAAAAATAAAACAAAAACTACAACAAAATAATATAATAATGGAGATATTAAATTACCTACACGTGTCTAATTAAATGTACGTACTTTACACGCGGTTCACGTTTTTGTTTAAATGAATTATCATAAACAATCATACATCTAACCTAACAAACTAACACTAAATAAAAAATAATCATGCTTCTAACATCTGAGAAGATAATCAACTACTTAGAATTAATGGTGCACATATTTTTCGTACAAATCTCTAAGTATACATGTATGAATATTTATGAAGACTTTCAATGTTTATAGGATTATTTTTTAAATTGAGCTATTTTTTAATTCTTTTATTTTAGGAGTCCTTTTCTAATTCTCCTATTTTAGAAGTTTTTTTCTAATTGGATAGAAAAATATTAATTGATTCTCTTTTTGAGACGTTTGATTTTTTTCTTTTTTAGGGTTTATCATATGTTTTAGGAGATCTTAATTTTTGAATTTTAATTAAATAATAATTGGAGAAAAATAAGTGAAAAAGATGATTTTGTCTATTGTAGAATTATTTAATGAGGGACAAAAAGCTCGAATCACTTTTCTAAAGATCTTCACATTTTTATTATTATTATTATTATTATTATTATTATAATAATAATAATAATACTACTACTAATAATAATAATAATGATTAAGAAGAGTTCTAATGTTTTCATACTGATTGGTAAATCTACCTCCAAAATGTTCAATAATTGTAAGCATAAGGGTATAGACAGCATCTGGTCGTCCTGCCCGAAGTGGTCGGCCTAAATTATCTGTTCTAGTTTTATCATTAGTGACATTAAACATAGCCTCGCATTTATCATCATCTGAGAAATTATCCCACCAGTCTCGAAGTTGGCCAGTAAAGTCCGCAACAATTATTTTACAAATTGTTGGGTCAGTACGATTGGCCCGATTTTCTGCTGATGCAGTAGCTGTGGCAATAGTAGAATACATGGACATACGGTGGATAAGAATTGAGATTTATCGATCTGATAATCCATCAATATTCCATTCATAAATAGCTTCTCCACTATAAGAAGTATTTGTTTGATTCTAATCCCTTTCCTCTATCAGAACATCTTGAGGAGTTGGACGTGTATAATATGCAGTAGACATACGGGGAATGTCAGCATATCTTTTCCCTGATTATTTTTTAATCATATTTGTGAGCTTATTTAGCTCGGAAAAGATAGTGTCTCCTCCGTTTTGAGTAGATTCGATATTATCAGCAAAATTAGACTCAAGTTTTTGCATAAAATTATCAGAAACATTAAGAGGTTGGATGTTTAAACGAGAGAATTTTTTATCTAGGAGAGTTTTTCTAATTGGTCTAATTGAGAATTTTTTTCAAATCCTTCTATTTTGGAGGTCTTTGGAGACAAGGTTTAGATAAAATATATCCTTCTTCTTCTTTGATTGCGGAAGTAGAAGGAATGTTGGAAGAATCTATCTGCGTACTAAGTTTTTTAACTAACTCAATTAATTCATCAAGTTTTTTATCAAGAGATGAAATATGTTCTCCCAAAACTTTAACATAAAGACTCAAATAATTATTTTGGGCGATAAGGTTATTTATTTCAAAAACAGTGATTTTTCCAATATCCTCATCTACAAATTTTTGAAAAGCAGAAAAAGTCATTCCAGTATTATTAGGTAAAATAAAAGAAGATTGAGGAGGATACATAGCTTGAGTAATTGTACCATCAGAATTTTGATAAGATCTTTCAATTATTTTTATATAGAACGGCAAATATGCAGACATAAACCATGACACAAAAAAGATAATTTTATTATGTAAGACACATATTTCATAGAATTCTTCGAAAATATTTTGTAATTCGTTAGGACTATAAGTTTCACGATTTTGAGCTGGACCATAAATTGATTCAACTGGAGAAATATGATGCATAGCAGGCAGCATTTTAGGCATGAAAAAAGAATTTCTTGGCAAGGAATTTCTATATGTAGAAGTATCTTCATCAAATTGAAGACAGATTTTTCCATCATTACTCTGAGTTACATGAGTTAACTCTGAGTTTGTTACTTCTTCCGCAAGCTGTGTCGGAGAAATAACTGAATTGAGAATCCAATTTCTTGAAAAATTAATCTCATCCCATCGAATAGGTCTCCTAGTAGTGAGTTTATCTTTTGCAATATTAGTTTCAATTAACATAGTATAATCTGAAGTATTATCGATTAATTTACAATGAGGATTTAAAGTTGACAACAAATGATAGTAAATAAGATAAGATAAACTTATAAGCTCCGATCCAAGCGCATAATTATATCTGTGAGTTTTAACATTTAAAGTTAAAGCATTAGTGATATTAACATCAGTCAAAGATAAAGTCAAATTAGGCTAAGTATTAAAATAGACAGGGCCATAAGCAAGAGTAGATTCTATAGATCCCATAAGAGATTGTCTAAAATTTAAATTTCTAGCATCACGAAGTGCAGTTAAAAAGGTTTAAGGAAAACCTTTCAAAGTTAAAGGTTTAAAAGCAATTTGCACTAAGACAATATGTAAGTAATTATATTGATTTTTAAATATATCAATATCATCTTGTTTAAGAAATTGGAGAGTTTTTCCATCAGCATTCAGATCAATAGATTGCTCTGTAGTTTTAATAATTTGTTTGTGTTTGATTTTATCAAACAAACCATATTCATAAATTGTGCTTAAATCGACTTTGGGAATTGTCCATTTATTTAATAAATTCATATTCTGAGGTAAATCTATTTCTTCGAGTTTAGTACTTTTAGTACTAACTTCACCCATATCCATGATTATAAAAGCCTTATATCTATGCTGAAAACTTCACCATACTTAACATATTTACTCTAAAAGTTCCTAGGCTATGATACCATTTACAGGATCTCACAAGGCTGGGGTAAGCCGCTCAGTCTGTTAGACCATGTAACAATATCGAATTACGCCAAAGTCGGAAAACCGAACCAAAGCACCAACAGAAATATAAAAAAATTTCAAATAATGTAATGATTGTATGAAATCTTTTATCCAAACAAGGGGTCTATCAGAGATTTAATAACCTTATGTTAAACTCATGTGTCTAGAAGTTCTAATTGTGCAAAAGTTGCCCTTTTGTATTAGTACAACAGGCTAAAGAGGCACAACTTACTAGACGTAGTCACAGAGACAAAGCTAACATAAGTGTATTGAACTCGACTGTATCACCATTTTGGAACCAAGTCAAGAAACTATAGAAAAAAAATTTTATATTTTGATAGAGTCTGAATCTTTCATAGTTAGCATGTAAGCGAAGTTAGACCTTCAATATAGATATAAGAAATCTTTTAGCCGGATATAGTCACGGCTGGACGAGGGTAGAAGTTGCACATAATTAAAAAAGTAATATGTACCTTGATAGCCGGAAGCAAGGCCAGAATAGTAGTAAACAGTGGCTTTTTATTTATTTATTCTTCAAAAATATATTATAAAGAGAGATGTAGAGAGAGGAGAGAGCTTATAGAAAGAGAAACAAAAGAAGAGAACTGAAGAACTCATGTCTCTCTAACAAGAATGAGACATCTATAAATAATAAGAAAGAGAATCTTGCACAATAATAGATGGATCCCTGTGCACAGTGATTTTACTATTACATAAGACTTTATTAAACATAAAAGTAGAAGGGCCTTATGTCGAGGTCAGATAGTCATATCTTGTCTTTGCATTTCCATTTCTTGATGAATGCTTCAGCTTTTTTAATAATTTCCCCATTTTCTATCAGAATTTCTAGAGGTTGAGAATCTGTAACATCTTTAGTGTTTGCTTCGGTACTGTTCATTGAGATATCTGAATTTGGCTTGACAGTTTGAAGTAATTTATCTCTTACTTCTGATAAATATTCTTCTATCATTTGCATTTTATTTCCATCATGTGCGGATATTCTCCTAGAAACATAGTTAAGACTTTTTTCTTCAACCAAAATTGATTTCTTGGGAGTCTTTTCATATTCATCAATTTTCTTGACTATTTTCTTCCTTTGATCATGACCGTAGGTGAGTTTAGTATCTAGATCTTTTCTTAGCAATTTGTCCCAAAAATTACAATAGAATATTCGATATATAGCAGGAATTTGTTGGGTATCATAGCCTATTTCTACTGACCATCGATGGATCCAAGGGATAGAGAATTCTATGTAGAAATACATTTGGTCAATAGTATCGATCTTATAAATATGTTCTGAAAGATATAATTCAGTTAAGAAAGGTCAGGATTTTTTCTATGAATGGTAAAGAGAGGAATATTCTGTAGGTAATATTTTGCCTATGGGTCCATGCTGAGTCCACCATTAGATAAACCAAATTTGGAATAGGCTTTTCAAATACTTTAGCACAAATTTTTATAAATCAAGTGTGTTTGTGCTTATAATTATTATAATATAATACTTGAGAAAAGGCTTTAATGTAATCCCAATAGGTGAAATTTGCAAGTGTTTGTCCTATTGGCCCCATTGGCATAGATTTTTGAGTTATTGATGAAATACCCCATTCTTCAATAGGAATAAGTTTTTTAATTACTATTTTGGAGTATCCATGTACTCCTGGGGTAGATTCTCCGAAGGGACTGTGATCAAAAGTCGTACTGAATGTTTGAACTAATATATGTTCATAATAAGTCCGGGTTTTATATGATTCGCCAGTGAAATAAACGTTGGCAGTGAGATAATTTCTGAGTATTCGCCATGCTTCTTCAGAATTTTCTTGACCAGGAATATGTTGATTTTCAATATATAATATAAGTTCTCATCCAATTTTTCAAATGAAGATTTATCTTCAGAATTTTTTTGAACTATAGATGCAAAAGAATCTGCAGTTTTTTGTTGATCCGATATATAGGATTGCATTTGTTTATATAACGGATGGTCTTTAGGAATATCTTTCAAATGTACGGAAAAGCCAATATTCAGAGTTTTTGATGATGATGATTCATCTTGAAGAATTTTTGAATTAATTAAAGTCCTATTTCCTTGTTGCAATACAGAAAAATTAGAACTTGCAGAGCTATATGCAAAATCTCTTTGATCAAAATATGAAGAGTTTGTTCGTCCTCCTTGATATGAAGAGTTTTGACTTCTTCCACCCCTTCCTCTTCCTTTGGCTACTTGCCAAGGAGGATCCATTCTGCATCAGAAATAAAGTCGAGTCTGCCAAATTCCTTCCATTCATCCACATACCAATCCAAATATTCATATATGTCTTTATAGAGTGTATGTTTTATAATGAAACTAGTAATGACTTTTCGTAGAATAAGCTTATGCATGTCAGCATTCAGGGGGGTTGCTTTTATGAAAGCGATTAGAAATTTGTGAGAGAAGAAATGAAGGAAGAGCTTCATTATTGAATTTTTTGGATGATCCTGCAAAGATTAGTCACTTAAATCAATATCGAACCAATAGATATTATCGACAACGAATTCATCATGAGTAGAGACAAACTCTTCTTCAATCATTTTACAAATCAAAGTTTCTAATATAAGATAATGAAGATCTTCATTTAAAAGAAGACATTTAATAATAGAGATGATTACCTTGTCAGAGAGATAGTAAGTATAAAAATTCATTGATCTTTTAAATACTCTCTAGAGAGAAAATCGGGCAAAGAATTTTCATTTCTTTTTTTATACTGGATTTCAAAATCAAAAAAGGCTAACTGAGCCTGCCATCTGGCAAAGATTAGTTTAGAAGCATCATGTTTGAAATATTTAGCAAGCATATATTTAACGGATTGAGCATCAGTTCTGACTATGAATTTTTTATCATACAAATCATCTTGAAATTTTAAAACACATTTTACAATAGTTAGTATTTCATGGGCTACTGTGACATATTTTTTTGGCTTTTAGTCCATTTACAAGAATAAAATCTAATCAAACATTCTGTTTTTGTATGGGGATTAACTTGTTTAAGTATTCCGCCATACCCAATATTCGAAGCATCAATTTCAACAATTTTTTTGTATGAGGATTAACTTGTTTAAGTATTCTGCCATACCCAATATTCGAAGCATCATTTTCAACAATTTTTAACAAGTTAGGATTTGCAAGAGATGTACAAGGAAGAGTTTGAACTCATTTTTTAATTAATTTTACTAAATCAGTGTGGACTTGAGTCCAAGGCATTTTGTAATCCTTTTTTAGTCTATCATACAGAGGAGCTAAATCTCTAGACAGATTTTCATAAAAAAGAGAAATATAATTAAGACTACCAAGGAACCTTTGCAGCTGTTTTTTATCAGTAGTAATATCGAAAATTTTTTTAGCAAATTCTAGAGCTCTTTGTATAGGCTCAATAGAACCTTGACAAATATTATGTCCTAAAAATCTAATATTTGTCTGGAATAAACTTATTTTTGGTTTGGAGATTACCAAGCCATTTTATATAATAATTTGTTTAAACATATGCAGATGTTTAAAATGTGATTCAAGGATTTTTGAAAATAGTAAAATATCATCAATATAGACAATGATAAAATTCATATAGGGATTGAAAATGTCATTCATAATTTTTTCAAATTCAGAAGGAACATTTTTTAAACCGAATGGCATAACATTCCATTCATACTGTCCAAAAAGAACATTAAAAGTAATTCTATAAGTATGTTCTTTATCAATTTGAATTTGCCAATAACCAGATTTTAAATCAAATTTAGAGAATATATTAGCATCATATAATCTAGAAAGTAAGTCCCTTCGGTATAGAATATCTGATCCATTTCAAAACTTTATTCAGAGGTTTATAGTTTATGACTAGTCGAGGCATACCTCGTTCTTTTTCAGCAGCATTATTGACATAGAAAGCAGTACAAGACCAAGGGAACTTTGAAGGTTTTATAAGACCCTTTTGCAGAAGACTATCAGTCTCTGTTTTACAGAATTCTACTAACTCTATATTCATTTGATAGGATCAAGATTTTGTGGGAATTTTTTCTTCATTAAAATCATTTTCATAAGAAAGAGAAAAAATATGCTTCTTTCAGTTCCAGAAAGCATTTGGATGATTCGCACAAATATTAGCAATCAATTGATTAGAAATTATTTTTATTTTTTCTTGGACCTTTACTGATTTTAAAGTATCAAGAATATTAATACTCATCAGTTCTAATTGTAAAAAATTGATTTGCTTTTGTTTCATACCAATAAGAGCATTTATATCTTTTGTTACAAGATCAATAACAAAAGGATAAGAGATTTGTTTATTTCTATAGGTAGCCTTAAAACCATTCGCATCGATATGTCTATAAGGATAAATAGCATTTATAAAAGGAGTTTCTAAAATAATAGGAGGACATAACTGGTTTTTTACCAAAAAGAAGAAATGTGGAATGTAGATTTTATTTCGACATATATGAGTATATGGCAATTTATAGTTGATGTCAAGACTATAACCAGATGCAGACTTAATTATGTGAGTAGTTTTTTCAAAATATTTGGTTGGAATTAAACCTTCTTGAATGCAGCTGACATCAGCACCACTATCAATCATAGCAATATTAGTAATAGAAAATTTCTTATTTATCAGAATTGTGCAATTTATATACCATTTATGAGCAGTAACTAGTTGCATCATTCCTAAGAAATAATCACTTTTTAAATCTTCTTTTGGACTAAGTTTATCTATTTCAAAATCTTCAGAGTTTTCAAAATTCTTTTCTTTTCCTTTTGAAGTAAAAGAAATAATATTTTCAGGAATGTCAGGAATCTTTTCTTCAGTTTTCAAAATCCTATGATCAAAGATCATCTGATTTTGTTTTAAAGAAACAATTTCTTTCTTTAATTTTTCAACTTCAATTTTTAAATCATCAAAGGTAGTATCTCTACTTGGAGTTTGACTCAACGCAAGACGTCGATTAACCTCAGCTAAAGAATACGACATATGATAATTATCATAAGAATTATCTTTAGAAATATTAACAGTATTAGTAGAAGTTTTTTGAGTAGCAAAATAAATGATTTTTTCACGAAGTTTTTCATCAGTAACTTCCTTTAGCAATTCAAGGACATTATCAGCAATAAGAGTTTGAATATTTAAATCAAGATCTTCAAATTGCATTTGAAGTTTATATATCATTTCGTCACAATTACAAGTATCATTATCACAATTATTGCATTTATTAACCTGATCGGGTTCACTACCAGAATTAGATAGTTCAAAATCATTTTCAGATGTAGAATCATAATTAGAGTCAGAACCAGAGGTATATAATAAACCATAGACTTGGTCATGCACTTCTTCAGAAAGTCCTAAGGACTTGAGTTTTTGTAACTTGCAGTTTGGAGCTATATGACCATATTGGTTGCACCTACAGCACTTGATTTTTGTTAACTCTCTTTTGGATCTATTTTTCGTAAATCTGGTAGACTTACGATAGGATTTTCTAGTTTCACGTTCTTCTTTGGTTTTATGCCTAGAACGTTTCTTTCTATAGGATTTATCAGGCTTAGAATATCTTTGGGTTTTTCTCGCTAACGGTTTATCCATACCAAATTGTTCACAAAAATCTCCTAATTGGGATTTTTCTCTGAGTTTGTCAAGCTTAATTTGTTTGGCTAATTTTAGCTCGTTGCAAAGGGCTAAACCCTCTTGAGTACAAGTTACAATAAGCTGACCATAAGTTTTTTCTGAATATTGGACCTCGCCATAAGATCCTCTAAGTGATTTTCTAACTCTTTCAGCAAATAAAGGGGGAAGACCATCAATTTAGCTTTCCAATGATCATACTTACTTTCGGGTAAATCCATAACTCGATATTATTATTATTATTATTATTATTATTATTATTATTATTATTATTATTATTATTATAGATGTAGTAACAAAGCAAAGGTAAAAAGAAAAAGAAAAAGAAAAACAAGGCAACATATTCACACCACAGTTTTGGGTGACCTACCGCCTTTAATTTTCTTTTATTAGGAAAATGACTTTTTAAAAAAATAAAAATTAGTCAACTAAAATATTCGCATAGGATAAATGTGCAAACAATAATGTGTAAATCAAACAGAAGTTACATATTCACAACCTCGTCACATGATAATTTACGTGTCAATGTCTCTTCTTTTATCATGAAAATAACTTCTTGGAAAAACTTAATTAATTGATTAGAATTTTCAATTGATAAACCTTCAGTTCTTTCATTATTATTATTTTAGATTATTTTATCTTGAATTAGGAGTATTAAAAATATTTTTTTATCTCATATCTAAGATAGTTATGTGAGCGAATATGTCGTTGTATAAATGTGCACACACTAATGTGTACTACAAAACCAAGTCAAACAAAAAGTGACATCCACAATATCGATGTCACCGTATAATTCGAGTGTCTATCGCCTTTTCATTTATCTGAAAAAGACAATTAATTAATTGATTGAATTTTTCGATTGAAAAAGCGTACACACATTAATATGGAGCAACAACCCAAAGTCAAACAGAAACAACATTACCAACATGGGTTGTGGTGAAGCAGATGGGGTTGCTCCACCCTTAATCAGAGATCGAGTGTTCAATCATGGGCATGTAGAAAACTCTGTTGGGAGCGCTACCCCTCGAATGAGGCTTTACCCGACGCGAATCCGAATTAGTCGGGCTCCAATACAAGTATCGAACACCGGATGAGAAACCAAAAAGAAAAAAAAAAAAAAAAACATTGTCGCATCATAATTTGGATGTTTATTGAAACTTTCAAATGGAATAACTATGCACACATTAATACTTCCTCTGTTTCATAATAGTTGACCCCATAGCATTGACACACCCATTAAGAAAAATACTTCCTCTGTCTCAAATTACTCATCCCAAATTTTCTAATTTGATTTTCCATTTTACTTTTCCTTTTTTATTAATCAAGATGAGACAAAAAAAAAATTTCATGTTTTATTATTTGCATTAATTATTTTTTCTTCAAATTAAAATGTAAACATCACTTAACAGGGGCACTATGGTAAATTAGTCATGTTATTAATTATTTTTCTTACGGATAATTTGAGATGGAGGGAGTATCTAATACAAAATTTTCAATCAATTAATTTTATTTTTTTCTCAGAAAGGTAGTTTCCTCGTAAAGGAACAGGCTGTAGATATTTGGATTACGGTGTGACGATGTTGTGAAATATGTGGTGTTGCTTTGTTATTAGTTATTACATACTCCCTCCATTTTATTTTAGTTGACTCTTTTTCTAAAAATATTTATTTCAATTTAGTTGTCACTTTGATGAAATCAAGAGAATTTTAATCTGTTCTTTCAATAATACCCTCAGCACTAAATGACTAAACAAGTTATATATATTCTAATTTATATTTTCAAAGCATAATTAATAAGACTAATTTAATTTTATCATTGTTCCATCCCATTTTCTTTTTCCTTCTTGCATGTCTAGGCGTTATTAAAGTGTCTAAACTGGCTTAGACCCATTTTTTGTTGCAACTCACTTTTTATCTGTATTAAAATGAGTCGATTAGGTTTCAACTCATTCTTGTCTAAATCATTTTAAATTCGTCCAAACTCAACTCAGTTTGCGTATCTGTCATCAGTAAGCACAACTAAATGGTGTTACAATATTATTCAAGTCCAAGTCGAGAACAAATCGACCCTTTTCTATTTGTGTTCTTTTTGGGTGCATATTGAGCAATGCCACATCGGAGCAAAGGCGCAGCCAGGATTTTAACGAAAGGGTTTCATATTTAAAAAAAACTTAGAATTTCAACTAAGGGAGTTCCATATTCAAAGAAAATTTAGTCGTAGGGGTTCAACACATACTATAACTACATAAAAAATAATTTTAATCATATATAAATAGTATATTTTTTCGTCGAAGGGGGTTCGGCCGAATCTCCAAATAGAAGGTTGGCTTCGCCCTGCATCTGAGTAATAGATGCGATTTAAAATAAAATGGTGGTGTATGAATTCTTACACATGTTCCTTTTTTTTATTTTTTCAACACGTGCACATTTTAAATGAGGTATTTCCCGAAAGAAAGGATACAAAATCCTAGTACTTGTTACGGCTGAACAGAGGAAAAACAGATATGCATTATTAGGTACCAAAAGTGATTAAAATAAAAAAAGTTCTCATTTTGTCTCAAATTATCTTTATCGCCTTTTTTTTTATATGGCTCTCAAAAAAATATTAATAGAAAAAAAAGCTTGGCATAATAAATAAATATATCCTTAAATTTAATCTAAGATATTTATGTCTTTCAATAACTAAATAGACACTTGAACTTATATAAAATAGAACAAGTAGATACATGCATCCTACATGACATCTACGTGACAATCTCATGCGAATTACCACATAGAGGCG
Source organism: Capsicum annuum (assembly GCF_002878395.1). Classification (NCBI taxonomy): domain Eukaryota; kingdom Viridiplantae; phylum Streptophyta; class Magnoliopsida; order Solanales; family Solanaceae; genus Capsicum; species Capsicum annuum. The sequence goes on along the minus strand of NC_061120.1, from coordinate 184,436,139 downwards.
ACGAAGAATGCATATGTCTACTTCGTTAACTTTATACAAAGCGGTTAAGGCCAAGGGCGGAAGAAATGGGGAAATGTCTCTGCCTGGGAGACCCGTATGGAGCTACCTCATTAGCAAGGCTTGCTTTACATTGGTTATACCGACCCTTCCCTCGCGTTCAGCTATAACAAGAGCCCCCTAATCTAGAGCTACCTGGCATTCCAACCCAGTTCCAACAATGCATTTCTCGGAGCGAGAAAGAGGAACTGCTTGACGTTGCATATTAGAACTCATTAAAGCTCGATTTGCATCATTATGTTCGATAAAAGGAATGAGGGAAGCTCCAATAGAAAAATATTGAAAAGGAAAAATACTTCGAAGATGAACCTGTTCCCATGCAATAGTCAATAATTCTTGACGGTATCGAGCTGGAGCAACCTGTTCTTCCTGAATATCCTAATTTAAGGCTAAAGAATTTCCTGCCGTTATCATATAGTATTCATCTCTACCTGGTGATAAATAAAGCATCTATACCCCGATTGACCTCTCTGAAATTTCATAAAAAGGGCTTTCTAGAGACCCCCAATAACCAATCCTCGCATGAATTGCTATGGATCCAATAAGTCCAACATTGATTCCTTTAGATGTTTCAATTGGGTAAATACGTCCATAGTGACTAGGATGGATATCTCATATCCGAAAACTGGCAGTGCGACCTATTAGCCCTCCAGGGCCCAAATAGCAATATTTTCTCCCATGAACTATTTGTGTTAATGGATTAGTTCGATCCAAAACTGGAGATAATGAGTGTAAACCGAAAAAGGATTCATAAGTAGTTGTTAATGGAGTTGAAGTTATCAAATTTTGAGGTGTCGGTATCAATTTATGCCTAATTGCTCCACATATAGTCCCCCGAACCACATTTTCTAAATGAACCAGAGCCAATTCGAATTGATCTTGTAAAAGATCTGCTACAGAACGAATACATTTATTTTTCAAATGATTCATATCGTCAAGTGCACCCATTCCAAATTTCAGCCCAATCAAATGATCGGTGGCTGCCAATATATCTCGTGGTAACAAAAATGTATTATTCTGGGGTATATCAAGGTTCAGTCTTCGGTTCATATTTCGTCAACCAATCCTTCCTAATTCACATCTTTGTTGAAAGAATTTCTTTTGTAATTCATGGTCTAATTAGACAACTTCTTGCTTCGAACATAGGAGTTGCTAAGAGTCAAATTCAAGAAAAAGAGCTGATTGTATGGGAAATCCTTCAAGAAGTTATGCAAGGACATCCTGTATTGCTGAATAGAGCACCCACTCTGCATAGATTAGGCATACAGGCATTCCAGCCTGTATTAGTGGAGGGGCGCACTATTTGTGTACATCCATTAGTTTGCAAGGGATTCAATGCCAATTTTGATGGAGATCAAATAACTTTTCATGTACCTTTATCCTTAGAG
>NC_061120.1:184423875-184431694 GCF_002878395.1 Capsicum annuum | reverse complement strand
TAGTGATAGTGATAGTGGAGGAAGAGGAGGTGGCGGCGGCGGACAGCAACAAAAAAGGTATGGAGGAGGAGTGATGGTGATGGTGTAGGGATCTTTGTGTAAATATGGGGTAAGGATCTTTGTGTAAATAATAAAAACTTGAGGGTTTTAAAATTAGTGTCATTAACACCAATCTTAAAATTATCACCTCTACTTAATATTTAAGACTTGTGTCACTCTTTTTTAATTTTGAAACTTTTTCGTCACCTGAATTAATTTGCACTTGATTATTTTTTTTTTGGCTATAAATAGAAAAGGTTCACAGCCTTCCTGAAAAAGCAAAACACTTTCTTCCTTACTTATTCTTCATATACCGCAAACAAATAAGAAATTAAATCATGCCTTGCTTTAATCTTTCTACAAACGTGAATCTTGATGGAGTAGACACTTCTGATTTCTTCTCTGAAGCCACTAAAGCTATTGCATCTATCATTGGAAAACCCGAAAACGTACGTATTTGATCTTATTCATATGATTATTATTATTGTTATGGTTGATTGTCGAGGAAGTTCATAATTTGAACTTGATGAGTTGTTCAACTACTTCTGAGATTCTTAGGCTAAAGTAATATATCAAGTACATATCATATCGTTGAAATATAGATTCAGAATCTAATATTTAATGAAATTTCAATGATCTTTACATATATATCGATGTTCCATGTAGAAATATTTAATTTTGATCCTTCTCGACAATTAATTTTCGTTCTATGATTTATGAAGTTTAAGGATGATAGAGAGTAGATTGATGAAAATGGTTCACACTTTTCTTATCCAAAACATTACCTAAAGTGAAGTGTGGAGTTTTGGGTCTAACTGGAAAAAGTCAGTGCAACTATTGAATCCAAATCTTGACCTGTTGATCACAATGAAATAATGGCCACATGGATGTGATGTGTCTGGAATCTCAGCAACTAAATGGTGTGTAACTGTATATATTACTGCTAAACCATAAAAATAAATATATTTTGGCCCTCTTATTAAGTAATGATGATAGGAGTAGCTAGGCATCATGATTAAGCAAATCTCCCGCGGTCCCATTTGCAAGGAGAATGTTTTTCACGAAAATAATTAAACAGTTTTCTTATTTATATTTTTGTATTTGGTATAAAAGAAAAAAATATTATGGTAGAAGTATTTGTACATTATTTAGACAAATATTAAGGGAGACGGGAGGGAGGTGTATGTGTGAGGGGTAATGAGGTGTGGGAGAAGAGATCTACAGGAGGATCAGAAGAACGCAATCAATGTAAAATAATGCCACTAGTGGAACTTTATTTTTTTTACTTGAAAAGTCATCTTCCTCATTTTTCTAGGAAATGTTTTTTAAAATACTTGACCACCAAAACATGTGATAATTAGAAGACATTTTCCAAAAATAGTTGTCCTTGCTTGTTTGGACTACCAACATGCATGCTAGCCTTCAGGTAACATTGTCGTACAAACAAGCTAATTGTCATGGGCAAAGAAAGATCTAATTTTTTTTAAAACTTCTATAGATCCAAATTCAGGACTTCTACCACAACCCATTTGATTTTACTATTTGCAGTCAAATATTAGTACTTCTCAAGTAGTATATTTTCAACACATAGTCAAGGTTTGGGCCAAACCATAAAGTGCATATATGACGATAAGAACTTAAAAGAGTAATATATTCTACGTTTTAACTTATATCTATGTGCTTTGGCAGTTCGTGATGGTTGTACTGAACGGATCAGTGGACATATCATTTGGAGGGAACAAAGAGCCAGCTGCATTTGCTGAGGTTGTATCGATGGGTGGCATCAACTCAGATGTCAAGAGAAGACTTATTGCTACTCTCGGCACCATTTGCCAGAACAGATTCTCCATTCCCAGAACTCGTTTCTTTCTCAAGGTCTATGATACCACAATGGCTACCAAATTCGCCAAACTCTAAGTAAGTAGGCGTTTGGTCTTGGGATTTGAGAGTCTAGTTTCAAGTTTTGATTTCAAATCAACGATTGTTAAACATAAAATTGTGAAAGCAACTAGTGATTTACAAAAGTTTCCATATAAAGGTAAACGTTATATGCCAAAATATGGCTATTTACAATTTGCAAAATAGCACAGAGGATGCAGCTTCTGAACTTAATGATCAGTTAGAACTATAGCTGCGCAGCAGCATCTTCTTTCAATTCCCGTCAGGTTGGGTGTTTGCCAACCTTGTCCGTCTTTATAACATTCAATCTGCAATCATGATCGGAGAGTTAGCTAGCTTGGAGCAACACGTAGGGATATATATTTGAAACTAAGCATGACGAAAAACAACTAAAAAAATGTTACGTACCACGTCTACAAATTCCTTATTAGATTGAACCCCTCCAATCACATAAATAGACTCCTGTAGAACGGCCGCTGCTAAATACCCTCTCGCGTGCTTCATTGGCTGCCCAACCATCCATACTGGAAAACGGGGGTCATATATTTCAGTGCTACACACCATTGTAGTCCCATCATACCCACCAATTGCATTTCTGCATAGCAGTTGTGAAGCTAAAAGTAAATAACAAGAGTATAGTAATCCCAAACGGGAGAGGCTACAAATAACACATCGCACCAGTTTCCTGCCCCAAACTGGGAAAAGAGAGTGACTACCAGAGAAAGCACCTTCTACTCCTTCTGGAGGCATTATAAGATTTAGATACGCAATAAAAAAACCACGAAATTGATAACATACAACTGCCCATCCAACACAATGCAAGCATGGCATCCTCTTCTCGTACTCATACTGCTAATTTTTGTCCAGTAAGGTTCTCTTGGATCAAATCTTTCAGCCGTCCTGTGGTAAATTTTAATCAGAAAGGACATACAAGAACAGAGCAGTAAACTTTAACAACTGCATTGACACATGCTCATTTTCTTTGGCAAAAAGATCGCATAGTCAGCATAACGAGAGCAACAGACTGGAAAACCAATGCAAGTCTCCTCCTTGAGGCATATGAGGATAATGTCAAGTATCATTCAAACATACAGTCCAAAGAAGGTGTCAAAAAGGCAATCTCATAACTTACGCCAGATAATTTCTTCCATCATATCCACCAACAGCATATAACGCACCATTGAGTTCTGCTGCAGCAAGACTAGCACGCTGCAAATACAAACACGCTGAAGACAAAGTCATGTTTCTGTAAGACAGATATAACTATAAAAGCAAGCGCGCAGTAATTACATGGAAACATATATAAGATACTACTTCAGAAAATAATGCAAAAACAAGGCATATGAAGGTCCTGATATTTAGACAAGAACAAGGCAAAGAAACAAAATATCGCCTGAGCTACCTAGCACTGACAGGAATTTACTTGGCTATTGGATTAAAAACAGTGCTATCCAACCTACATAACTTCAGTTTTTTACTTTTAATCTAGGCTTCCTCTCCACCATTTGAGGTTTTGTCACTGTCAGGAATTTTAAGAGTGAAAATAAATTCCAGAGCAATACACATCAGCATGCTAGTTGGAAATTTGACTTTGACATGAAATTAGTTTTCTCATTGCGAATTACTTAAACTTCGGTCATCCAAGCACACACAAGTTTCAATTTTCATATTGTAGTATGTTGATGCTGAATCAAATAATTACTGGTACATGCAAATATACAAGGAGGTTGAAGCTAACCTTTTGCGACATGGACCTTGTAGTAATCCAACGCGCTACTTGAGGATCATACAGCTCAACCTCGAAAAGGCAGCCACTCTGATTTCCACCGCCAATTGCAAAAATTTTGTCATTCAACGTGGCACCGGCTAAAGAACCCTTTCTCTTATTCAAAGGAGAACGGAAGGTCCACTTGTTATCTGCTGGACTATATGATTCCACTTCACAAAAACAGCATACCATCAGCATGAGCAACTTAAGATACTAGAGAGAGTGGCACAAAGGAGCAATGAGTATTGGGGGTTAAAAACTACAAGATGTACCTGTGTCGTACCACAAGCTTCCAGTTCCAACACCACCACCAAATACAAAAAGCTCTCCACCCAGTTTTGCAACTGAGGCATATGATCTAACTAAGTTCATTGGCTTAAAAGACTTTAAAACATCATTTGAAGGTGAGTATGACTCCAAGGTAGAGAACCATGATACTCCATTATATCTGCCGACTAGGAAGATTGACTCAGGATTAAGCTGTACTTGATTAATTGACTCAAACACTGTTTCATCAGCTAACTGATGAGATGGATATGAGGATACGGGCATCTTATACCTATTTATTAACTGCTTATTCTCTTCTTTTGCATCGTCCTGAAATGCAAGGCAGATAACAGTCATCAGGATTCAGGAGTGCGTTTCTAAACTACACGTTGTGTAAATAAGAGGGTAAGTGCTTATGTACCAAAGAGGCTCCTGAGTTGCTGCATTCAGCATGTCGTGGCCTGCAATCTTCTTCTGTCTTTTTGAGAACTACATCTTGTATTGTATTTCTCCGATTTGCTGCATGTTGCGGCATGCTTCTGATTGGAGCCAATACACGAGGTGAGAACTCGGAGATCAATTTACCAGCTTGAACATGATCTAGCTCAAACAGGAAATGGTTCTCGTTGTAATAGTTATTCAGAATTATAGGTTTGAATAGACTTTCAGGCAGTGGTTGACACAGTTGACGGGGACGCATTTGAACCTTCATTTATAAACAAGAAGAAAGCATTAAAAGAAAAGCATCAACAAAAGCAAATAAACCCCATATGAAAAAAGCATGACATAAAACCTGTGCAGGATACAGTGTCCTTCCGGAACCGTCTGAAGTCCAACCATATGGATTGATATTCATGTTTCCAGAGCTTGCAGCTTCATAGATGCCATGAAGCTCCCGATTGCTGTAGTTGAACAAAAACAGCGGCAGACCTGGATCTATGCTCTTCACATATTGAAAATGTGCAGCAGGCAAACCTAAAACAAGAGCTCGAACAAATAAGCAATACAACTAAAGCTCAAAAAAGGAAGGAGAAAAGTACATGTAACAAAATTCAGTTCGCATGAGACTGCCAGAAGGACATTTAAGACTAATTAGAAACCATATATATGCCTTTACGCTCAACTGTATGTCCTAAAATTTTAGTTCAGGAAGAAAGACATTAGTGCCAAAATAACTAACCAAATAGCTGTTTCTGTATGCACTCCTTCATGGTATTGTTCTTGCAACCAAATATGACACCACCAAGTTGTTTTTTCATCAAATATCTAAATGCTCCGGTGTTCTTTCTCTGGCTGGTTGATGATGATGCAGTATCAAATACATAGCTCTCTGTTCTTCTCCCAGCTCCCATCCTGGAAACAATTAATGCAGATAAAACTAAATCGTCATGACAATAAGAGAAAAATGAAATTCTATTACAAGCAAGATAACCAACAAAATACAACATATTAACAGCAAAAAGGTTGGATATGAACAAACACTTTACTATTTGCAAGCAAAGTGAATGACTAGCTAAGACTCAAGTCAAAGTACTTGAGGCATAATTTATCCCTTCCTTGTTCGGATCAAATGTGCCAAGCAAAGATTAAAAACAAAAAACAAAAAATGGTCGGGCTTGATTAATATTGTAATGGTAGACTCAATTACATTGGTGCTTAGACGACAAGTAACTCATTTTGCCAAAGTCAGTTGAAGATGCATAAAGTTAGTTTTTGAACTGACACAGGAATTCAAAAGCAAAGTATTTCTAAAAAGAATAGTCATACAAAGCGTAACATGAAATTCCATAAGTAGTACAACAAGAAGTCTAGTAAAACCATTTGAAAAAAGAAAAACAAAATCAGTAACCAGCATATAAACATGCTTCTCCCCTTGGGAAGCTAAGAATGACTAAAACCTACAGCTAATCCCTGAATGTTTCCACATTTACCACTCAATCTGTAGCCTAACAGTCAATGAACAGGATTTAAGTTCCAGCATAGGCAAGAACCATTAGGTGATTATATTCATTTTAATAAGCCTTGTTGGGAAGAGTTGCCTGATATCGGTGAAGTGAATTATAGGAGACCAGGGTACAAAATCCCCGGCAAGGTAAAAGAATATTAGGTGAAATTTTTTTCATTTGTCTAAGTTTTGGTGGACCGAGTTACTCATAGTTCTGTGCTAGTGCAAGGTGACAAGCATACTAGAAAGAAAAAGTTGAGATGGCACCCATTATTAAAGAATTGCATAAATACGTAAAGCAACACCTTAAACTTGGCCCTTACTAGCAGTTAACACCCCAACTTTCATTGTGACAATTAGACACTACACGTTGACACAAGTGCATCTCGCAAACACCTTATTTTGAAAATGTACATCGTCTAGACACCTTTAAGAGGTGCATTCTGGATGTGCATAGTTACCCCTTTACGATGACAATTTAAACCAAGTTAAGATTCTAGATAGTGCCGGTGCATGAATTTCCACTAAGGGGGTCCAAAAATATGAAAAAGTAAATACATGAAGAAGTTCAATGGGATTTAACTTCTAATATATATACATAAAAAATAATTTTAATCATGTATAAGCATTATAATTTTTCATCGAACGACCCCCGCCCTCCCCCCCTCGATCCAACCTAGCTCTATCCTATGTCTATATTTTCAAAATTGAGGTGTTTAGTTGTCAGTTGATATCAAGTTATGATGTCTATCTATGTAGTATGTCTTAAAAGACTAAGAGAGCATGATCATTTTTGAAAAATCAAAGGCAAGGTGGCAAAAGCAAACCCAACCCGCCCATTTATTAGCTAAACCAATTTTAGCCCAACTCATTCTAACACATTAAAAATTCTAAAAATTACACAAATACATAACTTATGTTTTCAATATTACAAAAAATCTCAACTCCTTAAACATATTACAAAAATATTAATATATACACAGAATGCTATGTATATGTCGGCTATGTTACGTCTATTAATAGGGAGAGAGAGTAAAGTAATTAAAAAAGTGGGAGAAAGTGTAATTACTTCCAAAAGATTGGTATTTATGTTATTTATACTTAAAAATTGGATTGATATATAGTCCAAATTGATTTTTTGAGAAATCAATTTGGCAACAGCCTTCGAAACAACCTCTGTCACAAATACAAGGTAAAACTGCGTACAATATACTTTTGTAGTGAAACTCTTTCCTGAACTCAGTGAATTGCGAGAGTTTTAGTGCATCGGTCTGCCGCTTTTTTTTTTCTTTTTTTTGAGAAATATTGTCAAAATATTTAAAAAATATATTTTTCTAATTTGATATGTTATATAACCAAAGGAAAAAATAGTTGTATTAACTACTAAATTTCTATAAAAGAACAAACAAAGCGAAAAAGAAAATTAATAAAAATTCGGCAGGTTGGATTAGAACCCCCTATTTTAGCCCATTTCAGTCCAACGATTTTCTTGACACTGTAGGGATGTCAAAATAAACCCAAATTGAGTTGACTCATCCAATTCGTCCAAAACTTAATGGGTTGGATTCAAGATAATTTGCTATTAGGTAAATCTCAACCCGTTAAATCCCAAATCATTTTTAAATTAGGCTCAAATGAACTCAATCAATCTCTACTTCAACTCGTTTAATAGAAAAATTATTTTCTTCATAAAAGTTGGGAAAAAAACAACAATATGTCCTTTCACTCTCAAAATCATCCACCTCACCTCACCCCACCTTACCCCAACCCCACCACAAGCCAACTTACCCCACCCCCACCCCGCCTCCCTTAAATAAATTATTTTTATTTCTTAAAAAACTCTTTATAAATTTTCTATGTTGTCTCCACCCCACTTCATCCCCATTCCCCCCCTTCCTACC
>NC_061120.1:184369295-184420875 GCF_002878395.1 Capsicum annuum | reverse complement strand
GACCTCAATCCCCATCCTAAAACCCACCCCTCCTACCCCCGATCCCTTACCCCACATCCCTCCCTAAAAAATATATTTTTCTTTTTAAAAAAAATTAAATTTTAAAAAAATATTCTTACCCCACTCCCTATCCATCCACCCAACTTTCCAAACTCATTCAAATTTATTTTCTTTACAAAGGGTAAATATTAATATATTAATATTTTTTTAGATTAAACGGGTTAAATTAGACGGATCAAGATCCAATCCAATTTTTATCCATTTCAACCCAATATCGTGATTTGGATAAGGAGGTTAAAAAAATAAAGAAATTTTTGAATTTTGTGGTTATATGAAATGTAGTAAAATGAACTTTAATCTTGTTGTCTTTTATATATATCTATCTATCTATCTATCTATATATATATATATATATATATATATATCACATGTGAAAAGTTGAACTTAAAAAAGTTATCAGAAAACACTAGTAAAATTTTCAGACTATATAAATTTTGATTGACACTGAGAAAAGAAAAATATTATTGTTTTCGCACATAAAAATAATAAAGTTTCATAGTATTTCGGTAAGAATCTATTTCGCATCATGCGTTTTTCCAGTAATCTAATTCAGAGAGAAATGAGTGAAAAAATCATTTTTTATAACATAATTATTCATTGATGTGGGAAAAAAACTTTATTTCTCGTAGTTAAAGAAAGAAAATATTTATTTTAAAATATACTAACAAAGCAAGTCAAACAAATTGAAATAAATAAATATATTATTCCAAAATATTTTATGAATAATATAAAATTGCAAATCACATTTTATAAGTATGTTATTGTAATTCAAAAAAATAAAAGATTTAAGGTATCACTATTTGATCTTCCGACAAATTTTAAATGTCTTAGCGATCATGCCTGGAACTACCATTCTCTGTAGGCTTTCTTTTTTGGTGCAAATTCTTTATGGTCTTTCATGAATTTTGACCAAGCGCAAAATGCTATTTTTGGTAAAAATGTTTTCCAACGGTATTATAGTCAAACATATATTGATGTTGTCCCTATACACAAAATTCAATTTTTTTTTTACGTCTTCCTAGGAGCTCCACTCTTTTTGCTGCTTTGATGACTCAAACTTAATCTTCGCATTGAAAGTGAGGGATGCTTTCCCTCCGAATAACACCCTCTTGTCACTAAAAATTCAAATTGACTATTATTGTCAAAAGAGAACTTCACATACACATATAGCTACTTCCTTATATTATATCATAAGATATTTCAAATCCCAGCTAAAACTAATTAATCTTCAACTACTGCACTTCGCTATAAATAAAGAGTTCCATTTTATATACGAATGTAAGCTTAACCCGATGATAAACTAAAAACAGAAAGGCACAACTTAGACAAATCTTTAGCTCCTGTATTTTTGTGTGGTTCGTTGACTATTACGCTGAAACAATATAACAATATTTATCATGCACGTATGCATCCAAAAAAATAGCGACCGTTGGGCTCCTTATCAACAAAACTGGGAGAAATTAAAAACACTCCACTATCCCAACTAAAATCTCCTCTAGTTTAGGACTAGCATTCACTGCTATGTTGACTTCACACGTCCTTTGTTTGTTAGGAAACTGATTTAACAAAGTCGACACACAAATTAACAATCATGCAAAATTGAATTGGGATAGTGTATGAAACAACAATAACATACTCAATATAATTTTATAAAAGGGGTTTGAGGAGAGTGGCATGTAACAACTTTATCCCTACCTTGTGAATGTAGAAAGGCGATTTTTGATAAACCCTCGGCTCAAAAAAAGCATATAAAAAAAAATAGTAAAGCAAATACATTAGCTAGGAAACCATGGTGAAAATAATAAAGAATAGAACAGTAACAACAATGAATAATATGATAATTGGCACAAAGAAAACAACAATGTTAACATAGAAGAATAAGCTAGTATGATTTATGTAATCGAACGTCTCGGCATGATATAACACTACAAAGATTTGGGCTAGATTTGAACTATTAAATTTGGCGTGATTCAACCCCAACCATGAATCACATCTGAAGATAGATCTAGTAGGTTGATATTGTTGGGTTCTAGTAAAAATGTGAATGGAAAATGGAGAAAAGAAAATGAAGGAAAAGTGAAATATATGTTCACTTTATAAAAGAAGTGTTCTTCCACATTGGTGGGAGAAAAGAAAATCCTTGTGCTTAAATATAGAAGCACTTCTTCATGTGGATTGTGAGGCAAGAATATGACAAGCCTAGCACTATTAGAATTGCTCGCTCGGCTCAGCTTTGGATTTGGATTTAAATGTATTCAATGATCGATCGAGAGATTATCTTTTTATGACAAAATTCATTTGAAACTTGAGAGTTAATAATATTTTAATCTAAAAATCCGATATGAAAATATTATCCATTTGTGGACACATATAAGAAAATGCGTACGCATGTCAAAAGGCACCCCGAAGGAACGTGACCCTTGAAGCACTGGTTGAAGACAAAAAAAGGTGACCTGCGCGCGCAGGTGCCGATCTGCGGGCGCAGATGGCCGTGCAGGTCAAGGGTGATAATTTGTTTTTTGACAAATATCGACCTGCGGGTGCAAGTGACCCATCTGCGGGCGTATGTGTGTCCGCAGGTGGCCCAACGATTCAAAATAGTGCATCTTTTCAAGAACCATTGCTTCTTTTCTGAAGCACCACCTTTTGGCTATAACTACCTGATTTTTTTCTCAAGTATAGACACAAATTTTGAAGTGATAAAACACTCTTTTTTCTTATAAACTCAAGTTTGATTTACGAATCGTTAAGTGAATTCATAGTTTGATAGATTTTGAGGTACCGCCCATTCGGTCGAAGTGATTCATTTTATCCTGGGAGGATATATTCCATAACCTCAGATAATTAAGGGAATAATTTTCTAAAGGACACACCGTGAGTTCAGTGGACTTGAATCTTTCAATCTTCATCTCTTTCTAAACGTTTAGTTTTGCTATTTTTCATAAAATAATTTGAACTTTATTTTGTTGATGTTCATAAGTTGGATGGAACTTATTGTTGAAGTTCAAAGTTGTGAATATAGAGTTACAAATTTATTTGATTGTTCATATGTTAGTTTGAACATATGTTTGAGGTTATTATTGAAAATACAGATTTTACCAAAACCTGAAAAACAATAATCTTAAGGAAATTAATAAGTACTTGATCAATCTGTATTGGGTTTGATATTGTGGAGACTAAAATATATTGATTTCTACTTTCTCGGTTAGAAGAACATTCAAACTTCACCGAGAAATTAGATTGGAAATTCAGTTAGAAGAATATAAAAACTTCATCGATTTATTGAATTCTCTATATTGGTTTCTAGAGTTTATAACTCATGGATTTTCACTCTGTTTGAACTTGATAGTAATACTAAGACAAAAAATCTTCATCACGAATAAAAATTTATTTGGTTGATGATTTAAAGACATAAAAACTTCATCATTGATTAGAAACAAGTTGTTTAAAGATTAAATCTTTATTGTTAGTATTTTGAAATACTAAATTGATTGTCAAAAATTGACAAGAAAATAAAAAATAAAACTGAATAACAAATTGATTCAGTAGTGAATGGTATTGTCTCAACGACAATCAATATTGCGTTAGGAGAGGAGCCACCTTTGACAGAGGGTGGCCAGTTGTACACCCTTCGCCGAAAAATTATATGATGAATAGAGGTTAAATATTAGTCATTGAGAATGTATATTTAATTTCACATACGCTTCATATAATTGTGAATAAAATTTGCACATCCTTCACTAAATTTCTGAAGTCGCCACTGTATTGCGTCATTAAGTCGTTCAGATGTTGCTTTAGCAACGACATCGGCAGGAGAACCAAAAAAATTTTTGGTGTACACTTTAAAGAATGACGGTAAATGATGTGATTTTGGCTGACCAAACATGAAATACAAATATTTACAAGTAGAGATCCTTGATCTTGAGTGAATTTATACACCTAAGCACTATAACTTACCCATACTTTAGCTAAGTTGTGAGAACAAAGTTCTTAGTTTCTTATGTTTTTATTTTACTTTTTATGTAATTGAGCTAACCTATGTGATTAGCATGATTTCAGGTGTAAATGAAGTAGATAGAGACATAAAGGGACCATGGATTGCGGATGGCATTAGACACAAACAAAAGTAGCATGATGGATGGAATGTGGCGCCTAAAATTATGTCCCAAGACTATTTAGTCATTAAATTAAGTCTAGGGACTTTGAGGGTAATTAGGGAGAAAAGTTACTTAAAATACCCCAAGCTGATCATTGACGTATTATTCTGTATCTTTTGAATTGAGAGTGGTGGCTTAACATAAAGGAGAGAAACAACTTCATCTTGTTCACGTACTATTCCATCAAGACAATTTATTTTGGCGATTTGATATGATGAACATTATTATTTTGATTTATTCTTTATTCATGAGTAGCTAAGTTTATTAGTTAGATTATGGAAGCCTTGTAACATACAATCTATTACATTAGGTTTTTGAATTCATCATATATTGATTTTCTTCTATCATACTCTCTTCGTTTATCTTGGATTCTCGTGGTTGCAAAATAGAGGATGCGCCTTAAAACACAACTTGTTCGATAGAAAGGTTGATGTTAAAAAAAAGAGTAGTGACAAGAAAATAGGATTTCCAACCCCTATTTCATACGTTAATGCCTTAATAGGATTAACAACTTAGAGATTTTGTATTGTTATTGTAAACACTTTTGATTCGAGAGAACTAAAGTGAATTAGTCCTTAATTGTTGAGAAACACTAGGATTAAGTTATAGAATATGTTTCTCTATAAGCATGATACATGTATGAATTCGTAAAACCCAATAGTGGAAAGTATTGAAAACTACAAGGTGGATATAACCATAGCTTGCTATTTCTCTGGATTCGAATACTACTACACATATCTCATCTAGTTAAACTGAAACCATTGATTTGTGAATTGAATCAAATCCCCCTATTGTTTTACAAAAATAAATGACTAAAAGTCAACTAATCTACATATAACTTAATTAGCACCATATTCCCTGTGGGATTCGACCCCAATCTAGTTGGGTTATATATTTGACAATGACCACTTACACCCTTGTAAGAGAGTTATAATTTAGGTGTATCAAATTTTAGCCCCGTTGTCGGGGAATATGGTTGTCAATTAAGTATATGAGTGTTAATTGACTCTAAGTTAAGTTTCCCAATTTTACTTTTATTTGTTGTTTTTGATTGTTATAGGTTCTTTGTTGTATATGCCATGAACTAGAAGGTCAATAGAACCTTTATTACCTGTCAACCCAAAACCTTCACTAATCGGGAAAATGGGTGATCAACAAGAAGCTAAAAGATTAGCCGCTTTGGATAATGCTCAAATAAACCGACAAAATGCTGGATTACCCGAGCGTGTGCCCAATGCTAATAATGAGGATTTGGGTGATGATGAGTTGGTTGATCCTGTAAATAAGCGGTGTATTGAAAATGTTGTACCAGCAAATCAAAACCAATAAGCAAGAGGTAGAATACACCAACAGCCTGCAGTGCATTTTTTCCTGGATGATGAGGATGATGCTGATTTGGATGGAGCTGGAGCTACAAGGGCAATCATTCTACCACCACTAGCTCCTGAGGTGAAATTTAATATCACAAGTACTATGATTCATCTACTGAACTTGAAAGGACTCTTCGGTGGATTACCCGGTGATGATCCAAATCTACATTTGGTGAATTTTATCAACATTTGTAAGTCGTTTGATAATTTTAGAGTGGGGTAAAATGCTATTCGTTTGAGATTATTTCCACTGTCTCTGTTTGGAGAGGTAACTATATGGTTGAATGAGCTGACTCTCGATTCTATAACAAACTAGAGGCAATTGAAAGGAACTTTTCTAGAAAGGTTCTTTTTGCCCTTCAGAATGTTACAGTTGAGGGACGAGATCAGCAACTTTAGGCAATTGGCTAATGAAGCTCTGCATGAGACTTAGGTGAGGTTTAATAAAAAGTTGACTCAATTTCCAAACTATAAGATAACTGATGAACAATTGATGAAAACATTCTACCGAGATTTGAACTCACTTGTAAAGCCAATAGTGGATAATACTACAAGAGGAGCTTTTATGGAGCTCACTTTTACTAATGCTACAAAGATGTTAGAAAGAATGAATAAGACAAGCAGATCTTGGCATACTAGAGATTCTGAAGTAGCAAGCAATACTGAGTCTAGTGTAATATCAGCAGAGCAGCGTAGGAGAAAAGAGAAGCGTGATCAGGATATGGCTCATATAAAAACCCAGATGGATCTTCTTATGAAACATTTGCTATCAGGGAAGTAGAAAAGATAAAAGTTGTGGGATCCCACAGTAAGAGAGCTGAATCAAACACTGAGGAAGAGGCTAACTACTTGTATAACCAGGGGGTTCCGGGCTGATGGCCAAGGATACCAAGGTTGAAACTCTCTAGGAGACTGGAAGAATAAAAATGATAGAAGTGGATTGTATGTACCACCTGGGAGCCATAATAATGCTATAAATAATGCTAGGAAATGTCTATGAAAGATATGATGGCAAAAGTGTTGAAAGTAGTAGAGTCAGCAGATGCCAGCGTAAGGGTGATAAGAGTGACTTATTATCCATAAGCCAACTAGTTGACTCACACTCTACATCTATTAAGCAACTGGAGCAGCAAATGAATCAACTGTCGGCAACAATTAATCAGAGAAAGAGTGGAATATTACCGAGTGATACTATGCAAAATTTGAAGACTGATAACTCATGCATGGCTATTACCACCAGATATAGTAAGATGTTACCTGGCCCTTGTTTGAGTAAGCCTGTTTTAGATGATATGGTAGAATTAGAAGAAGAAGCAGATGAAGAACATTCAGTGGAGTCTGAGAAGCTTGAAAAAGGAAGAGGATCCATCTAAACAAAGACAGGTTAAAGATTTTGAGAAAGGCAAGGGAAAGAAAGGAGAGACAGTTGTTATAAGAATACCAAAACTACCTCCTCCATTCCCACAAAGATTGTAGAAGAAGATCAATGAGATTAAATTTAGCAAGTTCATGGCCATGCAGAAGCAATTGATGGTAAACGTGCCTTTGGTTGAGGGCCTAGAATAAAATGTCAGGCTATGCTAAGTTTATGAATGATGTTGTGACAAAGAAACGGACTATGATTTATGAACCTGTGGATAATCTCCACCATTTTAGTGTTATTTCTACAAGATATCTAGTGCAAAAGAAAGTCGATCCAGGAGCATTCACTGTCCCCTGTACTATTGGATTGCTAGATTTTGCAAAGGCCCTTTGTGATCTTGGAGAAAGTATAAATCTTATGCCATTAGAGATTTTCAAGAAGATGGGTTTGGGAGATCCTACATCCACCAATATGCGACTTTTAATGGTGGATAGATTAGTGAAAAGGCAGTTGGGATTCTACATGATGTACTTGTAAAGGTGGCTAATTTTATCTTTTCTGCAGACTTTATAATTCATGATTGCGAAGTGGACTTCGAGGTACCCATAATTTTGGGTAGGCCATTCTTAGCAACTGGGAGAGTGTTAGTTGACATAGAGCTGAATGAGCTAAAATTTAAGCTTAATGAGAAAGAAGTTAGCTTTGATATGTGTCAATTCATGAAATAACAAAAGGAGATGAGTGTCTTCTTGATCATTGATGTATTCTATGAAGATGAGCGAGATGTACCATTTGTGGATAGGTTTGTTGTGGATACCTTAGCTGGTGTGGTTGAACTTGAAAGTAAGGATGTGAGTGCCTTCAAAGTGACTGGACAAGGGATAAAGCATTTTTTTGACAACAAGTGAAGTAAAGAGGTATCAACGAGGTATTTTGATGAATTTTGAGTAGTCAAGACAATCAAGTCATGCCACGACGTTAAATCAGGCGTTGCATGGGAGACAACCCATGATTTTACTTTGATTTTATCATGTTAAACAAAAATACAAATATAAGAGTCGATCCACAACCAAAACTACGACGCTTGGTGGAAGGCAACCCATCCTTCTAATCATTTTTGGTTATTTTTTATTAAGTATAGGTGCATGAAGTACTAAGGAGGAGATAGGTCCCAAATTTGGTTTGAAAGTGAGCCATATCAAAGGTGGTAAGTTTAGGAGTAATGGGAATGTTATAGGTAAGTTGGAGTGGTCAAATGTTAAGTCCTGAGTCATTATTCATGTTAGAGCTGTGACCCGAATAATGTTGATCTGACCCAGAAAGTTTTGTGGTGCGACCTAGTTTGTGATTTTCAATAAGGTCTGTGGTGGTAGCGTAGATAGGCCTGATCCCGAAGCCCACCACTAGTCTCGATGGTAGTGCGGGGGCGAAGCCCTCACGGTATGAACCTTTCCTACTACCTCACTTAGGCGTTAAGTTGGGTGGCGCCTAAGTGAATTTGGGCGACAAGCTTTGTGGTGCACACCTCAACTTAGGCGATCCAACATACGGCGCCCAAGCAAAATCCAATATTTACTGCCTTAATTAGGCCATACCTTGTGCGGCGCCCAAGCCAAGTTTTGCCATACCTTGTGCGGCGCTCAAGATAACTTCGGCCATAACTAGTGTGGTGCCCAAGCCAAGTTGTGCCATACTTTATGTGGTGCCCAAGCTAACTTGTGCCATATCTTGTATGGTACCCAATAAAAACCAAACGTTTACTGCCTCAATTAGGCAAAGCACAATGCAACACAAACTTAAACTTGGGTCATCCATTACGCAACGCAAACTACTCCAACTTCAACTAAATCCCCAAATTCTCTCTTATTTCACCATAAAATTATGCCTTCAACATACGCTTTATCCCACAAGTTTCTTCAAAACTTTCAAAAACCAAGAACATCCACTCTCTTTCTTCAATCTTTCATCTTCAAGGTACATTTTCTTTTTATAAACCTTAGGTGTTGTGAATTTATATTGTAGTTGTTAATTGGTTTCTTGAGTATTATGTATTTAATTCTTGCCATGGCTATGTCAAGGCAAGGTGTTGAACATCTTGAAAAGATAAACACCATTGTTTTAGTGGACACCATTGTTGTAGTACTTTGAGCTTTTGCATGTGATTGAATTGTTCCTGACTAACGTAGTTTAGTTGTGTGCCATTATTTCACAACTTACTTGATGGAACATGGTGTTTGGTAAATTATGTGAAAGTGATGGTTTTTTGTGTATATTGATATGTTAAAACTTTAAGGCATAACTTTGTTCAAAAATTGTTTCATTAAAATAAAATTGGTGGAATTGAAGTGAGTGAATTGTATTGTGACTAATGTTGGTGCACCGTGTCAAAGTGTATGTCGGCGAAGTCTGAGTACCCGACAATAACACTTAATTGGTTTATACTAATAAATTAAGTATGGGGTGGTGGTCTCACCACCACCATGATTCCCATTCAGATGGCTTAAACCCTGATATAGAGGAGGAGCGTTACTAGCCAGGTTCTTTATTTTGTTATTTGCACTGGGGACAGTATTTGGCTTAAGTGTGGGGTGGCTAGTTACTTTGCTACTTATTTTGTAAGAAATAGTACCTCATCCTTAGTATACTTCTTTAATAGGATTAATTATTGTGTTTATTTTATTTTTTGTTAGATGTGTATTTGATTTAGTCATAGTTAGGTGTTTTTATCGATGATGGATGGATGATGACCGTCTTAAGAGAAAATTAGTCATTTTGTAGGCGTGAACAAATGAAACCTCTTTGAACTTACATGTAATTTTAATTGTGGATCACATGGAATTATAGCATAAGTATGTGATGGATCATTACGTTTGAAACATCTAGGCTCTAGTTGTGACTCTTGTTGTGAGTATTGGCTTGTTTGAATTATTTGATTGTTGGGTCAAGAATCTATAATGATCCTAACTGAGTTGACCATGTGCCATGAGTGTGTAAGACTGTTGTATATTCCTTGTTGCAATTGATGCTAGAACTTGTCTGGTGTGTGTACAAAGTGAAATAAATTTAGGCATTTCTTTGACAACTATTATTCATACCTTATTTTGACCTACCTTTGTGTATTATCTTAGCTATCCTCGTTGAGCCTTTAGCTTGTTCTTTGGTAACCTTATTAGTAGCCTAATCCCTTCTTTGGTTGACTTTAACTTGATCCAAAACTCCTAAGCGCTTTAGAAAATATTTTTTTTTATTGAAGTAAGGAGTTTAAGAATAAGAGGGGAAAAGGTGAAAATGAAACCCGAGAGTATAGTTATTGGTGTGTAAAATAAATTTTGATGTGTAGATGGGAGTAGTAAAAAAAGAGAAAGAATGGTTATTCAAAATGGAATAATGTAAGCATAGAAAATCTCCCACCATATGTTATGTGAATAATCTTAACGAGTTAGGGTGAAAAGCAAATTTATGAAGGTAGTAGAGGTGGAAATTGGGTTTTAAAGATTGATCTTATTTGCATAATGTAGTGTATTAAAAGCGCTTAGGGAAGAAAGTCACTATTACTGGCCAGAATAGTTCATACTCAACCCTTAGCCTACATTACAACTCGTAAAAGACCTATTTGATCGTAATCTTAGCATTCTAATATTAGTGGAGCATTACACTAAGGGCAATCATATAGTCATTAGTTGTAATTTGAGAATTCTTTGTGAGAGTGAGCGCAATTGGATCCTTATACCTATATTGTCAGAAATTACATTATTTTGAGTGTTTATGGGTAAATTTCTTGTTGTGAAGGCACATGGTTGATGAAAGTTGGGTAATTTGTATGATTTCTTTGCTTAAACGGTATGCATGAGTTAGCCAACTTAATGAGTCTATTCTTGAGGATAGGTTGTTTCTAGTAATTATTCATGAATCTACTTTTTGTTCATAATTGTTGTGTGATTCCAATTTGAGTGTCTTATTTTTCCTTTGTGGGGGTTAGGTATTGTGTAGTATGCCTAAATGGATAAGTTGTTTGAGGACGAACAAAGTCATAAGTGTGGGTTGGTGATCTTGGGTGAATTTATACACCTAAGCACTATAATTTACCCATACTTTAGCTAAGTTTTGAGAACAAAGTACTTAGTTTCTTATGTTTTTATTCTACTTTTATGAAATTGAGCTAACCTATATGATTAGCATGATTTCAGGTATAAATGAAGTAGATGGAGACATAAAGGGACCATGGATTATGGACGGCATTGGACACAAACAAAAGTACCATGATGGATGCAATGTGGTGCCTAAAACTATGTCCCAAGACTATTTAGTCATTAAATTAAGTCTAGGGACTTGGAGGGAAATTAGGGAGAAAAGTTACTTAAAATACCCCAAACTGATCATTCACGTATTATTCAGTATCTTTTGAATTGAGAGTGGCAGCTTAGCACAAAGGAGAGAAACAACTTCATCTTGTTCACGTACTATTCCATCAAAACAATTTCTTTTGATGTTTTGGTATGATGAACATTATTATTTTGATTCCTTTTTTATTCATGAGTAGCTAAGGCCCTATTTGTTTGCACTTAATGGAGGTTTGAATCTAAATAGTTCAGACTTTAGCCTATTAAGTGTATTTTTTTTTAAAAGAGCCTCTTAATGTATCTAAAAACATCTGAATTGATCAGATATGAAAAGAAGTCTAAATAGCATTCAGTCTCTTTTTAAAACATAACCCCTAACTCTCTCACTTCATTATTTCCTCTCTTTTTTCACGTTACCTCTCTCCCTCTCTTTTCTCGTTATCTCTCTCTCTCTTCATATTTCTCTCTCCCTCCCTCTTCACTTGCTTTCCTTCTCTTTTAGGTATGATTCACCAAAATTTTTTATAAATATTTTAGTTATCAATTTGTGTATTCATTATTTGCTAAACTCTAAATTTCTGCTTGCAATTTTTTGTTTTGATTATAAAATTTGTAGTTCTTTGGATAATAGAATCTTATGTGTGCCTGTTCATAACGTAACATTGAACTTACTAATGATATTTTCACTCAGATTTTATGATTAACAAATAAACATGTGTCTGTTCTTGTATTAATTAGTTATTCAAATACTTTAATATTTATGCATCTAAGTCAAAATTATATCTGATTAATTATTTTAGTTTGTTGGATCAGTTTAATTGATAGATTACTTTATGTTTTAATTTTTTATAATTACATCATATCACAATAATTTTTAATCGATATATCTTTTTTTAATAATTTAAATAATTCAATAATTATATTTAACATAATATATTTATCTTTAAATATTTTAATTATCACTCAAATAATAATTTTTTTGTTTAAGTTAATACTTTATGTAATAGTTTTTCATATAATATAATATTTTATTACTTTTTAAATTTGAATTGCATATTTATTACAAATAAATAAATTACGTACATTCAGATGTTAAAAAACAATCAGTTTTAATAATTTAATATTCAGATCTAGATACAACATCTTAATCATTCAGATATCCATTCACATTCAAACGTCTTAATCTTTAAAAAAACAAATGCACCCTAAGTTTATTAGTTAGGGTTATGGAAGCCTTGTAACATACATTCTATTACTTTGGGTTTTTGAATTCATCATGCATTGATTTGCTTATATCATACTCTTTTCATTTATCTTGTATTCTTGTGGTAACAAACATAGAGGATGCGTCTTAAAACAGAATTTGTTCAATAGAAAGGTTGATGTTAGGAAAAGAGAGTAGTGACAAGAAAATAGGATTCCTAACCCCTATTTCATACGTTAATGCCTTAATAGGATTAACAACTTGGAGAGTTCGTATTATTATTATAAACACTTTTGATTCGAGAGAACTAAAGTGAATTAGTCCTTGATGGTTGAGAAACACTAGGATTAAGTTATAGAATATGTTTCTCTATAAGCATGATACATATATGAATTCATAAAACCCAATAGTGGAAAGTATTAAAAACTACAAGGTGGACATAACCCTAGCTTGCTATTTCTCTGAATTCGAATACTATTACACATATCTCATCTTGTTAAACTGAAACCATTAATTTGTGAACTGAATCAAATCCCCTCTATTGTTTTATGGAAACAAATGATTAAAAGTCAGCTAATCTCCATACAATTTAATTAGCACCATATTCCATGTGGGATTCGACCCCAGCCTAGTTGAGTTATATATTTGACAACGACCTCTTACACTCTTGTAAGAGTGTTGTAATTTGGGCGTATCAATCCTCGTGTTCCTGAAAAAGAAAAGTTTGAAAAAATAATTCTTGGTTTGGAAGATTTTGTGATTAGTCTTAAAATGGAAGAGGATAATGAGTTGAATGAGAAATCATCAATAATTATTGAAAAATCAGTTGAGAATGATACTTCAAATAACAAAAAGAGAAAGAAGTCTTCTGGATAAAAGAAAGAGCAAAATAAGAAAAGGTTAAAAGACAAGTGCTATAATTATTTTGAAGTTGACCATAAAGCTCTAAATTGTCAATTTATGAAGAAGAATAAGAAAAGAGATCAGATAAACATGTTGGAAACAACCAAAAATATTGAAAATATGTGTGCTATGATCACTAAAAGCAATTGAGTTGGAAATTCAAATGAGTGGTGGTTTGATTCAGGAGCCACTTGACATGTTTTTACGGACAAAGAAGATTTTTCTACTTAAGATATCGCTGGGCCCTAAGAAGTAATCTTCACAAAAAATAATGTAATAACCAAGGTTGAAAAAAGTGGGATGATATTCCTAAGAATGACTTCGATAAGGTGTTGACTCTCAATAATGTTCTGCATGTTCGTACTATTAGAAAGAACTTAGTATTGATAACACTTTTTGTTAAAAATGGGGTTATGTGTGTGTATGTTTCGGATAAAGTTGTAATAAGTAAGAATGAAATTGTAATACCCCATATTTTTGGGATAGAGTTTGAACAGTCGTTCCTACGTATATAGACCCAAAACCAGTGGTTTTTACTTAGAAATAAGTATGAATAATGATTCTTTAGGGTGGGAACATCTTCAGAGATGGATTGAAGTCTTAAATGTCACCTAGCTCAAAGTTAAGTTGAGCACTTTCTTATCTATTGAATTTCGGTATATGATTTTTCTTGGGTCAAGTTCCAGTGACCATTACACGTAAAATATGAGGAGTTAAATGGCCTATTATATATCAAATTAAATCCCTTTAAGTCCTCTTTCCAATGTAACTGACCATTCATCAATTCGAGTTTTGAATCAAAAGTTATAAATATTTTAGTGAGACTCCGCATTGGGTCTGCTCCACGAACCCTGAGGTCCGCATTAGGTCCATACCGCAAACCTTGAGGTTTGCGATGGATCCATAATTCAAACCCCCTTTTGGGCGTCAAAAGTTACTTTAGTTTCTCCGTTTTGATTTTTTTCAAGGGCAAAAAGGTTCTTTAACCCCTCATAACTTCCCCAATACGTCTTATAACCCTAAGATTCATTCCACAACAAATTAAAAGCCCCCAAACCCTTATCCTCTTCCTCTCAAGATAACCAAGGAGGGATTTCTCAATTCTTAAGCATGTAGATTCCAAACTCAAGGTTATTATTCAATTTTCTTCCATCAAAAAGGTATGTGGGACTATCTTATCTCTCATAGGCATAAGTTTAATGTTTCACAAGCTTTAAAGTGTATATTTATGTATATATATAGGTTTTGAAATGGTTTAAAGAGCATGCATCATGAATCCATTTTTGATGAAATTATGTATATACGATGGGGTTTTTCCATGAACTTGAGTTATAGTTATATGTACATATGTTATGAGTTTCAAAGAGTTATTTAAGAGCATGATTTACTAAATTCCCCCTCTCGTGATGAAATTTATTGTCTTAAAAGGTTGAGTTTAAAGGCTTTACTATCACTTATGGAATTTGAAGTGGAATTGAGACCATGAACCATAAGTCCCCATTTTTCAATCATGAGACTCATTTGTGACTAGTGTTGGGGATGCTTTATTAATGATGATATTTATTGAGTTATAAATATCTCTTTATCTATTATGCATTGTTATTTTACACGTTTTCAAAGAGGCAATTCTTATTCTAATTGTTCTTGTTTCCTAATAAAGAAATGTATGTGATTGATAAAGAGATGACCACCATATATTAAAGTATTCAAAGGAGAGTGTTTTGACCTAAGTTTTTATGTTCTTATGAAATAAAAACTCTCCTATGGTACGATAAATATTTTGGTGTTCATTTATATATTTTTGAATGAAAAGGTCTATGGACATAATTTGACATGATATGGCTTGCAAGTCTGGGTATGACGGTACCTATTACGAAGTGCCCTTAAGATGAAAGAAGTGAATGTTCTAAGAATAAAGCATGGGTTTAAAAGGTTAGAATTGGGCTAAAGAGAGTTAGATGGTTACTCAAAGAAGGCATTTGAGTGAAAGGGTTCATTACTGAAAATCGTATTTTGCCGATACGGATATTAGCTGAAAGAGGGATAATTAGGATATCATGTATGGGTGATGCCACAGTATACCTGAAAGGGGGTGTACAAACTTATGGAAACTCCAATTCTTGTGTCAAACTTGGATTGGGGCCTTGGACGCCTAGTTAAGAATGGACCCATATAGCCCATGGGTAATCAAAATTGTTGGGTGTACAATCTAACTCAGAATAGATACAAAGAGTTGAGTCAAAGTTTTACAAGCAGGAATTAAAGCTCTTTATATTATGCCCATGTGTTTTAATATATATTATGATAAATTTTTTTCTCAATGCTCTCACTTACTTTACATGAAGTATATGTTATTTTTGGATTGTTCTACATACCAACACTTTCCAAGTATTGAGCCCCATATTTTAGGTTTTGTAGTATAGTCCCATAGTCCATCACATCAGTAGAACATTTGGGATATAACAGAGTTGGTGAGCCATTCATTTTTCGAAAGACAGTGTATTCATATGTTGACTCTTTCAGTTTATGGTCTAGTCGGGGGACTTGTCCCGGCCTAGACAATTAGTGTTCAGTAGAGATTTTGTAGATGAGATATAATTATTGTATTGTCACAGCTTGTTGACATAGTTTGATTATGAGTTTCCTTTGAATGTCATCATATCTTTCACACTTTGATTTATGTATGGATTATGCTTATAATAGTATGCTAAGGGATCTCTCGAGTATTTATGATTTAAGATTCCCGATACGGCTAGGGCCTCAGTTCAGATCGTGACAAGCTTGGTATCAGAGCATGGTTCATGGTCCCAAGGTGTCTACAAAGCCATGTCTAGTAGAGTTTTTCTTATGGGTGTATTGTGCACCACACTTATACTCATGAGGCTACCAGACATTTAGGAGATGTTTTCTATTTATTCATACTCTAGTTTTTGCCATAGTATCATTCATATGAAAGCTATCCAAATTCCTTCCTTGCTCTAATTTTGTAGGTCATGCCTCATTATCAAGATGATTCAAGTGTAAAACCTTAGAGTCTAAATGATGTAGTCTCTTCTGATTGAGTCATCAAAGAGTCATGAAATAGCACAAAGACTTGAAAGGAGTCCGTTAGTGCTTCAAAATGTGTTGATTCAAGCATATACAGCTATCTATATCAATCATGCATTTGAGCCTGAGGTACGAAGTGTATTCAATCCCTTTCAAAAGCTTTTTGTTGTAAACGTCGCAATTAAGGGTAAAGATATGTAACAGAATATTGGAATAATATTTCCACTCGAGAGGTAGTAAGTTAAGGTATCATGACCTATGAGTAGTAAGATGATCCCAACATTAGTAATATGAAGCTATAAGTTTAGAAGTTAGAGTAAAGGTAACTTTAGAGTGAAGAAGGTAGTGTAGTTGTGTAATCTTGGAGTAGGGGTGGTATGCCCTTTTATAGTGATTAGCTAATATTATAGCAAGATTTATAGTCCATATAGTAGTCCATGGAGGAAGCGATTAGCTAATAATTATTTATTTAAAATAGGGAAGAAGCTCAGAATGGATAGTTATGGTGGTTGTTGAAATCATTTATAGATTGTGAATGAAAAAGGGTAGATTAACTAATAAGTTATATGGATAGACTAACTTGGGGAAATCTTAGAAAAAAGAAACTCACTGGTGTCTATAGAATTTTGAAGGTAGTTGGGATGTATACATAGATAAGTAGATATGATATGAGAAAGTAGAATATGCTAATAAGATCGTAATGGGTTATATGGTAAGATTAAGATCAACTATTCTTATTATGTGACTTTACCCCCTTGATTTTCTTTTATGTAGTAGTTGTAAGCTAGTATAGCATGTGAGGAGGTATGCAGTATATTCTGAGATACAGTAGTATCATCATAGAGAGGATGTGCTTGTAGGTTGTAGTTAAGTAAAATGAGGAATTTGAGTTGATTTCCCAATTTGATGGACTAGTATGGTATGTGGCATGCTTCATCGGTGGTACATGATTGATGCTATACTATATGCTTGAACTTTAGATGCGAATTATGGTGGTAAGAATGTTAACTTCAGGATTGTGATACGAGAATTGTGGGAGTTAGTAAGCTTGATTTGATGTATGCCACAACCTGCTTTGGCAACTTGTGGATAATTGTGATATGAATACATGAGGTCTAGTGTTAAAATAATGAATTATAGTTGAGTCATTAGGTGGATAAAAGTGTTAGGTTTATAAGAATAAGTTGAACCCCAGGTAGGATGTGGTCAGATAAGGTTTTATGTGTATAAGTGTCATGTTTACCTAGTTCATGTTCTTGAATTTCTTAGTATGGAGAAGCCTAGAGAGACACCATATGGTGTTTTTTAGATCTGAATTAGGGGAAATATAGATAGATGATGTGAGCTTTTAGTCTAGTTTTAAAAACTTTGTTAAGTTGTAAAGGTATGTGATTAGCGGTTTAATGTTAGTATGTTAAGTAGTGGAGAATAAATTATTATGTGATATGGAGTGTGGATGTGTATGCTCATGAGAATATGAGTTGTAGGGTGCTATAGAGGCTACTAAAGTTAAGAGTAGCATTCCTGAAAAGTAATGCCTTCAGAGTATAGTTTATCAGAGGGAGTTTAGTGTTTACGTGTATGGTGATACCCCCATTGTTCTGATTATTGTGCTTGTGGCTTTAATAAGAAGATATATCCCCAAGTCTAGGATTGTGACTTTGATCTAAGAGGGAGATGATGAATTAATGTACTTCCCAAATTTTCTCATGGTGGCAAGTTTCAGGAAAGAGCCATGATAAATCTATTCCTATTCAAGCAAACTACTCCTACTTTAGTTTAAGAGGTCATTCTACTAATGTCTTATGTATTCAAGTCATGCCTATGTCTAAGGTTAGAGTTCTCTATGTAACCTGTATCTATGTTCTGACCTCTAAACTAGAAACAATAACGTCCCTTAACAATCCAAGCTTCCTAGTATTCAAGCTCTATGTTATGATGCTCATGATCCATAAAAATCCATATTTCATATCATGTTTAGTTATAAAAAACTATGCTTTCTATATGTTACCAATCCATTTTATGTCTGGTCTAGCTAAGGTGATAAGGTTTATGCGAGCTCATGGCTATTTTCAGTTCTTAAAATGGGGAGCAATAGCTTCAAGTAGTAATCCTTGTCTTAATCGTTGACTATATGAATTCCAGTTGTATTCTATACAACCCATGTATATGCGCTCATGTTTCTCACTGTGGTCAGTCCTAAGAACGCATGTTGTGTTGTGTTTATGCCCAAACGACTCTCTATTTATGATCTAGACATTTGATATATGAAATACTTTGTGCCTATTGTATCGTATCTTACATCTCGGGCCCTACCTTGAGTAGATCAACAAATATAAGTTATAATTGAATAGTGTTACTCATATTCGTGATGCTTGTGATCTAGTCCCTCAATGACCCTCCTTAGGTTAGTATGATAGTAGTTATGGAAGCATAGTAATGTCTTAGATAAGAGAGTAGATGTTTTTTATTGTGTTAAATTTTGGTGTGACTACTTAAGCAAAGGTTGTAGGTGAAAAGGGAAGAAGACGATGAACTTTCGTTATGTGAAATAGTTAGGAAGGGGACATATGGCAAAAATCTCTGTGAGGGTGATTAGAGTTGTTTGTTTTTAGTGGGGAGATCCATATAATGGGTGTAGTAAAGGTAGGCTTGAATGTTGTGATTGATGAAAACACAAACCAATGTGTTATGTGGTTAGTACTCCTTGATTTAAGAATTGAGGGTGTTTAATTATAGTGATAAGGTGAAGTAATATTCTTTAAGGGATGTAGAGTATGGGCTACCATAGCTTAAGCTATCACTTTTTTAACTCGGGTTAGGCTTCAACATGAAAGTAGTATGCGGTGAGACTCAAACTCTTGTAGTTAGGTGTGTTATGGGGGAGTTGTAAGTTGGAAATGATGAAGTATATTATTTATTGTTTGGGGCATAGTCGAGTAGTGTCTCTAAATGTAAGGTCTATTGGTCGTATCATGTAAGATGGAGAATACCTTTATTCCTATGTTCTGTGAAATCTTATCTCATTTTTAGTGTCAATTTAAATCAAAACCCATGGCCACCAAATAAACTCATGCCTTATGTTGTGATGATGATGATCCATAGAACTCATGCTCAAGGGCATCTCTATGTCAACTCTCCCGATCTCATTCTTCGTGCTGACATGATTTACTAAGGGTTATCAAGAAGCTCTTTTGATGGCTTTGCATGTTTTGTTGAGGAAAATTTCTAAGGTGAGGTCACATCCTTACTTCTATACTGTTAGAACTTTAACAAGTTTGTACCCATTATCCAAGTAAGAATGATCCCAAGAGGGAGATAATCAAACACCCCATATTGTCAGGCTAAAGTTTGAACAGTCGTTCATACGTATATAGACACAAAACCAATGGTTTCTACTTAGAAATAAATGTGAATAATAATTCTTTAGGGTGGGAACATTTTCAAAGATGGATTGAAGTCTTAAATATCACCTAACTTAAAGTTAAGTTGATCACTTTCCTATCTATTGAATTTTTGTATATGATTTTTCTTGGGTCAAATTCCAGTGACCATTACTCCTAGAATATGAGGAGTTATATGGACCATTATATATAAAATTAAAGCCCTTCGAGTCCTCTTTCCAAGGCAACTGATAGTTCATCAATCTGAGTTTTGAATCAAAAGTTATAAGTGTTTTGGTGAGGCACTGCCACAGGTTAGATCAACGCCACGAACCCTGAGGTCCATATTTGGTCTGCGTCATAAACCCTGAGGCACACGATGGAAACCCCCTTTCGGGCATCAAAAGTTGCTACATTTGCTCAGTTTTAATATATTTTAAGGGACAAAGGTCTTTTAACCCCCTCATGACTCTCCCAATCCGTCTTATAACCCTAAGACTCATTCCAAAAAAAATTGAAAGTCCCCAAACCCTCATCCTCTTCCTCTCAAGATCACCAAGGAGGGACTTTTCAATTATTAATCATGTAGATTACAAATTCAAGGTTATTATTCAATTTTCTTCCGTCAAAAAGGTATGTGGGACTATCCTAACTCTTATGGACGTAAGTTTAATGTTTAACAAACTTTAAAGTGTATGAGTATGTATATATAATGGGTTTTGAAAAGGTTTAAAGAGCATGCATCATGAACCCATTTTTGATGAAATTATGTATGTACTAAGGGTTTTTCCTTGAACTTAAGTTATAGTCATGTGTACATATGTTATGAGTTTTTAAAAGTGATTTAAGAGCATGATTTACGAAATTCCCCCTTTCATAATGAAATTTATCGTCTTAACATGTTATGGGTTGTTCAACTGGATGATTTAAAAGCTTGAGTTTAAATGCTTTACTATCACTTATGAAATTTGAAGTGGAATTGAGAGCATGAGCCATAAGTCCCCTTTTTCAATCATGAGACTCATTTGTGACTAGTATTGGGGCTGCTTTATGAATGTTGATATTTCTTGAGTTATAAATGCCTCTTTATCTATTATGTATTGTTATTTTATATGTTTTCAATGAGGCGATTCTTATTCTAAATGTTCTTGTTTCTTAATGAAGAATTGCATATGATTGATGAAAAAGATGACAATCGTATGTTAAATTATTAAAAGAAGAGTGTTTTGGCATAAGTTTTCATGTGTTTTTGAAATTAAAACTCTCATGTGGTATGATAAATATTTTGTTGGTCATTTATATGTTTTTGAATGAAAAAGGCTATGGATATGATTTGATATTATATAGCTTGCAAGTCTGGGTATGACGGTACCTGTTAAGAAGTGTCGTTAAGATGAAAGAAAGAAATGTTTTGAGAATAAAGCATAGTTTTAAGAGGTTAAAACTGGACATAAAGAGAGAGAAATGGTTACCCAAAGAATACATTTGAGTAAAAGGGCTCATTGCTGGAAACCATGTTTTGCCGATAAGGGTATTATCCAGAAAGGAGGATAATTAGGACATCATATACAGGTGATGCCATGGTATACCTGAAAGGGGGTGTCCCAACTCATAGAAACTCCAATTCTTGCGGAAAACTTGGATTGGGGGCTTGGCCTCCGAGTTAAGGGAGGATCGATATAGTCCGTGGGTAATTAGAATTATAGGGTGTATCATATAGCTCAAAACTAATGCAAAGAGTTGAGTCAAAGTTTTACAAACAGGAATTGGAGCTCTTCTTATTATGCCTATGTGTTTTTATGTATATTATGATAAATTATTTTCACAATTCTCTCACTTACTTTACATGATGTATATGCTATGATTGTTCTATATACTAATACTTTCCAAGTATTGAACTCCCCATATTTCAGGTTCTACGGTTTAGTCCCATGGTCTATCACATCAGTAGAACATTTGGGATATGATAGAGTTGGTGAGCCATCCATCTTTTGGAAGGCAATGTATTCATATGTTGACTCTTTAAGTTTATGGTCCAGTCGGGGGCCTTGTCCTGGCCTAGACAGTTAGTGTTCAGTAGAGGCTTCATAGAGGAGATGTAGAGTTTGATTATGTGTTTCCCTTTAATGTCATTATATCTTTCAAACTTTGGTTTATGTATGGATTATGCTTATGATAGTAAGCTAAGGGGTCTGTCGGACCTTTGTAGTCTGGGATTTTCATCACGGTCAGGGTCTTGGTTCGGGTCGTGACATAAATATATGTAGAAAAAGACTACCTCAATAAGGACCTTTTCAAACTTAATATAATGACTCTTGAAATGAATGAGTTGAGGCTTCTTCTTACTTGCTTAAGTCAAATGAATTATAGCATAAACGTTTAGGTCATGTCAACTACAAAACATTGTGAAAATTGGTGAGATTGGAAGTTTTTACCTAACTATGGGTGCAATTAATCAAAGTGTAAAACATGTATGGAATCTAAGTATGCTAACCTCCATCTAAGTCTACTAAAAAGAATTTCAATCCCTTAGACTTAATTCACACTAACATTTGTGATATGAAATCAACACCATCTCGTGGTGAAAAAAAAGTATTTCATAACTTGTATTGATGATTGCACTAGATGTTGTTATGTTTATTTAATAAATAGTAGGATGAAGCAATATAAAACTGAAGTTGAAAATCAGTTGAATAAACAAATTAAAATAATAAGAAGTGATAGGGGTGGAAAGTATAGATTTCCTGTTATAGAGATATGTTTGAAAATGAAATTGTACATCAAACTACGACCCCGTATTCACCTTAATCGAATGAAATTACTAAAAGAAAAAACAAATATTGAAGAAAATAATGAATGTCTTACTTATAAGTTCAGGTTTACCACAAAACCTGTGGCGGGAACTATCCTGACAGAAAACCAAATACTCAATAGAGTGCCCTCATAGAAATACACAATCTATTTCACATGATAAATGTAAAAGAAGGAAACTTAACTTGAAATATTTAAAAGTGTGGGAGTATCTAGACAAAGTCAAAGTTTATATACCCAAAAGGGTGAAAATAAGGCCAAAGACTGTGGAATGTATTTTCATCGGATATACTAGAAATAGTAAAATATGTAGATTTTTTATTCATAATTGCGAACATCCAAATATATAGAAAAATACGATAATTGAATATGATAATGTTGGGTTCTTTGAACATATTTATCTATATAAGACTAGACATGAGCTGTCTAGTGAAGGGTCTAAATGACCTAGGGATGAACCAAGGGAGAATGTACTTAATAAAGAGAATCCAAGGAGTAGTAAGAAACAAATAACATTGACTTCTTTCAAATAAAATTTTGTAACATTTATTCTTGAAAATGAGCCTTAAACATACAAAGAAGTGATGTTGTCTGCAGATTCATCCTTTTGGAAAGAGGTTGTCAATAGTAAAATTGATTCAATCTTGAGCAATCATACCTAGGAGTTAGTTGATCTTCCTCTAGGAAATAAATCTTTAAGTTCTAAATCAATCTTCAAAAGGAAAATAAAAGTTGATGGTACTATTGACAAATACAAGGCAAAACTTGTTATGAAAAGCTTTAGACGAAAGAAGGTTTTGATTATTTTGACACATACTCGCCAGTAACAAGTATAACACCTATTAGGATGTTTGTTGCATTAATGGAAGTATATGATCTTGAAATTCATCAAATAAATGTGAAAACAACTTTATTAATGGAGAATTGGAGGAAGAAATTTACATGAAACAACTCGAGGGTGTTGTGGTTTTTGAAAAGAAAAGAAAGTGTGAAAACTTGCTAAGTCACTTTATGGACTAAAATAATCACCCAAACAATGGCATGCAAAGTTTGGCCAAATCATGTTGACAAGCAGATTCAAGATAAATGAATGTGATAAATGTGTTTGCATTAAAGACACTCCAAATGGCAACGTTATTGTTTGTTAGTATATGGATGACATGTTGATCATCAGTAAAGACATTTCTAACATAAATGCTATAGAATAAATGTTTGAGAGCAAGTTTGATATGAAAGAACTTGGAGTTGCTGATGTGATCTTAGTGATAAGAATTCATAGAACTCCACAAGGTATAACATTGTCACAGTCTCATTTTAATGAAAAAGTACTTAACAAATTCAAGTATTTGAATTTCAATATTGCTAAGACACAATTGGATGTGAGCTTTGCACTTTAAAAGAATAAAGGTGAAAGTGACTCACAATTGGAGTATGCAAGAGTGTTGGAAAGTTTGATGTATATCATGAATTATATGTAACCAGATATACATGTGTTATTAGTAAATTAAGTCATTCCATATACTGTGGTAATTGAATGATATAGTGATGCAAATTGGATCACTGAATTGAATAAAGTAAAATATGAGTGGATATCTATTTACTTTAGGTGGAGGAGCAGTCTCTTGAAAATCATCCAAACCTACATGTATTGCCCACTCTTTAATGGAATCTTTATTTATCGCATTAGATAAAGTCAGTGAAGAAGCAGAATGACTCTAGAATTCCTTGGTAGATATTCCTTGTTGGACCAAATCTTTGGCACCTGTATACATACACTGTGATAGACAAGCTGTGATAGATAGAGCAAGAAACATGATGTATAACGGTAAATCTCATTATATAAGATGAAGGTGTAATACCATTAGATAACCACTTTCTAGTGGAATTATCACGATTGACTATGTGAGATCAAAGGATTATGTGTTGGATACACTAAAAAGGCATATACAGAGAGAGAGAGCTGATAGGTTATCAAAGAAAATATATTTACGGCCCAGAAAAAGTCATCACGACGGTAACTCTACCGAGCACACAGAAAATCCCAAGAGCTAGGTTCAAGGAGATCAAACAAAGTTGTGATTAAAGGTTCAACATTGTCAATGTACTCTACCCATTCTTATGATAAAACAATGTTCAGGAAGCAATGATAAGGCTTATGGATTAAAGATTTTTAATGATTTTTAAATTTGACAAGTTTGGCCAAATAGTTTGATCTATAAGACTAAACGTTTAGAAATCAACTATGTGAGGGTGAAATGAAAGCCACTTCAAGAAGAATGAAAGTTAAGGATTATTCTCTAAGCTCTCATGAATCTAGGAAGTTCATGGATGAAACGAATAAAATTGTGAGAACCATAAATGATAAAAGGTTGGTTGTGTGACTTGTGTTGTCTAGGTGTACATTAAAGTTCAACGGTTCAAAGATATCACATCTTCCGATTGGCCGATTGCAACTGATGTAATTTTACTTTAGAAAGATCAAAGGAACCTACTTATCCAGTTGCAATTAGTCTTAGCTTGTAGATCACACACTTGTCCATGATTTTTTTTTTTATGAAATAGCTATTTCCTATTCATATGGGGAATTGTTGGGTTCTAATGAAAATGTGAATGTAAAATGGAGAAAAAATAGAGGTAAAGTGAAATATATGTTTACTTTATTAAATGAGTGTTCTCCCATATTGGTGGGAGAAAGAAAATTCCTTGTGCTTAAATATAGAAGTACACCTTTATGTGGATCGTGAGATTAGAAAAAGATAATCCTTGTATCGTCATCATCGTCGCTCGCTCAACTCAGCTTTGGCTTTGGATTTAAATTTGAATTTGAATTTGGATTTGGTTTTGTCAAATAATTGATCGAGATATTATCTTTTTGGATAAAATTTATCTGAAACTTGAGAGTTAATGATTAATCCAAAAATTTGATACAAAAATATTCTCTATTTATGGACGCATATGAGAAAGTACATACACATATGACTAGGCACCTCGAAGGGACATGACCCTTTGAGGCACTGATTAAAGACGAAAAAGATGACTCCCGTGAGCAGGTGTCGATCTGAGGGTAAGGATGGCCACACAGGTCAAGAGTAATCGTAATATGTTTTTTGACAACTGTTGACCTGGGGGTGCATGTGAATTCGTAGGTGACCCTGGTCCAAAATACTGCGTCTTTTCAAGAACCATTGCTTCTTTTTGAAAGCATCACCTTTTGGCTATAAATACCTGATTTTTTCCTCAGGTATAGACACAAAATTTTGAAGTAAAAAAATAATCCTCTTTTTTGAAAAACTCAAGTATAATTTAAGAACCATTGAGTGTCTTCTAGTTTGATAGAGTTTGAGGTACCATCATTTAGTCTAAGTAATTCATTTTATCCTGGGAGGATATATTCTATAACCTCAGATACTTGAGGAAAATAATTTCCTTAAGAGCACAACATGAATTCAGTGAATTTGAATCTTTCAATCTTTATCTTTTTCAAAATATTTGGTTCTGCTATTTTCCAAAAAATAGTTTGAACTTTATTTTGTTGATGTTCATAAGTTGGGCTGAAATTATTATTGAAGTTTAAAGTTATGAATACAAAGTTACAATTTTATTTGATTGTTCATATGTTAGTTTGAACATGTGTTTGAAGTTGAGTCATACAGTCGTACAAAGGCCACATACAGTCGTTCAATGGACACACGAGCTGTATGTTGAGCCATAATGAAGTCCAAAAAGTTTTCAGTTTTAAGGTTCAAAGTGTCTATATATGGAGAAATATACGTACCATATGTTGAACATACAATTTGCATGTCCACCGTATACAATTAGAGAGTTGGAATTTGGGGATGTTCAGTTGATGACATCTAGAGTCAACATATATACCTTATGTAAGACAAATATACACGTCGTATATCGACCACATATGTAGATTTGATTCTTGACCTCTTAGAGACACGAATTAGACATAAATGATTATATCAATCATGCATGTTTCTGTGATTTGTCCAATTTAGATTTGGTGTAAGACGCAACATATAGACCACATACAGACCAACATGCAGCAGTATTTGGTGACATATGGGTCGCGTGTGTCGGCAGTATGTGCAGGGGCGGACCCACGGTGTAGCCAGGGGTTCATCCGAACCCCTCGGCAAAAAATTACCTTGTATATATAAGGTAGAAAATCAGAATTTAAAAATCAGTAGTTATGTACATATATTAAATTTGAACCACTTGAAATAAGGTTTTTGGATTGCTTAGTGGTTCTAAGTCTATTTCTTGTGTTGTTCCTTCGGTCCCAGTGTTGTGGGTTCGACTCTTGGTAGGGGCGCAGGCTGCTTTTTTTTTTTTTTAACATCTGTTTTGTACAACTTTGTAAAGGGTTAACTTTTTGTTTTACTTATTAATTGCTCTTATTTAAGTTTAAATATTTTATATTTATAAACTATATACTATTAATTATATTTTGTTGACGTATTCACACATTTATATTTTTATTTTTTCGAAGCCGAAGAAAATTTTTAAATCCACCACTAAGTGTGGGTTTTTTGTAGAAATTTATTAATAAGGCTTAAGTTAGAAATTTCATTTCACTTTATTTTTTGCCAACTTATATTATGAGAAAGAAAACACCCTAGACTTCATCTAATCATATAAGGTGAGGTTTTGCTCAATCCTTACAATTATTACATTAATTTAACAAGAATTAACATGTAAATTTGAAGAATTTGAATACATAAAGTTTCAGGAATCTAGAACAGGAGGCAACTGATCAAAGCGTCCTACTCAAGAAGGCTAAAAAATAGCTGCAAACTCAGCCTGGTAATACTGATTTGCAGAGGATAGAGAAGGAAAGGTATGCTAAGGAAAAACAAAGCTCTTACTTGGTAGAGATGCAATTGCAACAACAAAGCAATGTAACTTAGTTCAAGCTGGGAGATAGTAATACAAGTAATTTCTTTTCTGTGATCAAACACAAACGACTGAAGTAAGCAGTAACATAGGTGCAAGATGAACATGGTATTTGGCAGACTGAACCTAACGTTGTGGCACAAGTGTTTGTGAACTTCTTGGAAGGAAAATTGAGACTAGAGTTAAGGTAAATGTAAGCATACTGACAAACGATCTGGTACTTAGCATAGACCAGCAAATGCAACTATTGGCACCACTCACTGGCAAAGATGTGAAGGGGTAATTTTTTTCAAATATATAAGCTTAAAAGTGTAGGCACGATGGTTATGGAAGTGGTTTCTTCAAGAAAGTATGGGGATAATTGGAGGTGATATCATTGCAGTTGTGTTGGAATTTTTTGAAAATGGTCAGTTTCTCAAGTAGTTGAATGCCATAAATATTGTACCTAATGTGGATGAGCATGAATTGGCTAGTCAGTGTAGACCCATTACATGTTGCAATATTCTTCATAAGCGCATCTCCAAAATGATTTATAGTAGACTAAAGAAAGATGTGTAAAGATAATAACAAATAACCATGTTACCTTTGTCCAGGGAAGATCCATGGTACATGATATCTGGATTTGTCATAACATCCTAAGACACTATAATAGAAAAATCACTCTAAGGTGTTTAATGAAGATAGACTTAAAGAAAGCTTATGATATGGTGAGCTGGAAATTCTCAGAAGAGGCTTAGGGAGGGTTTGGTTTTTCAGAAAGGTTCATTAAGTTGATCATGATTGTGTTGCTACTCCTAATTTTATTTTCAAAGTAAATGGTGAGGGATGTGATTATTTTAATGGGGGAGGGGTTGAGACAAGGTGATCTTGCCTCTCCACTATTATTTGTCATTGTCATGTAGTACATATCAAGGCTTTTAAAGGCGACGTGACATTTTACTGATTTTTAGTTTCACCCTATGTGCAAGCCTGTAAGGCTCAACCATCTAATCTTTGATGATGACTTAATTATTTTTTATAAAAGAGATACTAAATCTGTTACTAGAGTGAAAAAAGCGCTTGGACACTTTAGTGACATTACAAGTTTGGTTGCAAATTAACATGAAAAATTCTAACCTTTTAATAGTTGGTGTGGATGAGCAGGTGAAACAATTACTAAACATCACTATTTTATCTGAAGTGAGATTTCCCATAAGATATCGTGGCTTTACCTTTCATCTAAGAAGTGGAGTAAATTATAGTATAACTAGCTAGTGCATAAAATTACTGATAGAATTAAGATTACTTATGCTAAGAGGCTATCATATGCAAGGAGTATTGGCAGTGTTTCGTTGTGCATGGATTTGGGGATTTTGTATTCATTTGCCTCAAAGCATGTCAAAGAAGTGGATAAAAATATAGAACCTACCTCTCGGGAGGACCTCATGAGGACAAGAAGCACGCATCATTAGACTCATGGGATTAGGTGTGTGTTCTAAAACTACAAGGAGGTCTGAGAATTAAAGATTATGGAATATGGAATATATAGTCTGTAGGCAAGCTAGTGTGGCAATTAGTCACAAATCTGTAATCTTTGTGGGTCAAATGGGTGCATAGTATCTACCTAAAAAGTGACTATATGAACATATAGAGCACCAGTGGACAGTAACTTGTGTTGGTGGAAGATAACTTCTTTGAAGTTGAAGATGTTAGACTGGTATGGTCAAGGACAAAACAACCCAATAATCAAAAGAAAGTATTCTATTACTAGAGGATATTGTGCACTAATTGATAAGCAGGCAAACCTTGATGAGGAAGACTTAGTATAGAATTAAATTTCACTGCCTAAGCAGAGGTTCATTATTTGGCTAGAAATACTTGGTAGAAGACTTAGTATTAAATCAAATTTCACTGCCTAAGCAGAGGTTCATTATGTGGCTAGCAATACTTGATAGACTACTCACAAAGGGAGAATGAGGCACCTAAACATATCAGTGAAAGATGTTTTATGTGGTTTATATTGAGCTCAGGCAGTAGAAATTAGTAGACATATTTGTTAGATGTGACTATGCAGTAGCAGTCAGAGCTAAGCTAATGCAATGGACTAACATACATCTACCAGCTGAGGAGTTGAAGCACACACTGGGGTGGATATAAAGGAAACATTGAAAGGGATTTTAAAAAGAGGTTGTAGTTGCTTTGTGGGGAGCTATGATCTACTACATTTGAAAGGCAAGGAATTGGAAAAATTTAGAAAGGTTTACATACAACACTCGATAACAGTTGGACAAATTACAAGCAAAATTGTAGAAGAAATAGGGTATTACAACACCACAAAGAAAGCACAATGATATATAAATTTTTTGCAAAAATATTGTAACTAGTAATGTTTCATTAAAGGATCTTTAATCTTTCAAAAAACTAAGGGTGCTCTTTGGGTTGTAAGTACTTTCTTTTTGTTAATAGTAATGTACCCATTGGTTGCCAAAAACACATGTAAATTTTCATTCTAATTATCCACAGATTCAAAGAATTTGATTCGAGGGCATTAAAGAGGATTTTTTAGGGATTCTTTAAGAGGTAAATCCCTTAAACTATTTTTGCTATTAGAGGGATAATTTGGGTTCATATAACTTATTGGAGGACATGATAAACATTTGGTGATTCTCATATTCTCTATGAACATGATTTTCTTCCTAGACCCCTAGTTTTTCATAAAGGGTGGAATTGTAGGAATTGATCAAAGTACTGAGTTATATCATTATAGAGTCTTTGTCAAGCATTTGTTGAACACATTTAGGGAGATTTTAGTGGGAATTGAGGTATATTTCTTCTCAAACATACTATTAACTACAAACGATTTGAATTGGGACATTATGAGTGTGTGGGACAAGATCACATTTAGTTTACACTTTACATAAATCAATTCATATTATAATATATGAATGAAAACTTCTTTCCTCTATGAATAGGATTGATGAAATGGCATTTAAAGTAATGACCTTTAGCAAATTTTCTTGCTATATGAACATGTTATTAACTTGAAACGTGTATTAATGATTTTGAACATAATTTCTAAATCGACTAATGGTTGTTGATATACCGATACTAATGGGAAAATGAAGCTAATTGGTAGAGAACAATTGGGGTGACTATATCATATTTGTTATTATTTGTGTTTGGACATGTATTTGGGGCCTTGCTATTTTGGAGGATGAATAGTTGTTATGAGTCATAACATGCTACTTTTGAGCACCACTTGGGCCTATATTGACATAACTTGGACCTGTATTTGCATGTTGTGGCTTGTACTGACAATATTCACTTTTTGACATAATAAATAAATAATAATTATTGATTTGTATGGGGTTTTTTTTGCATTATTTGACCTACCATGGAATGATTTAACAATAAAGGTTTGTATTGCATTATTTGTCATGAAATGACACAATTTAACAATGAGAGTTAATGAATCAAAATTGACTATTTCTTCATTAATGATCTTATCGAATTACTTGGTGTACCTATTACTACAATTGAAATGTTTCACTCATACTTCTTAAATATTTACTATTAGCATTATTATTTTGGTTTATATGACCTTTTCCTCCAAGACATTTACTGAGTATTCAGAACTCTGGCGTATCATTATTATTTTGATAGTGTGTGAGGTAACAATGGTGAGCAGGTACAGGTTTATTTCGTGGACTATAAGTACTTGTCATTCATCTAGACATTTGGTGAGCGTACATTTTTGCATGTAGGACTTTAGTGACTTTTTCCAAGCTTTATCAGATTTTGAGTTGTACTTGTATCTCAAGTTAGTTCTTCTTTTCGTAGAGGTATCATAGATAGATATTATGTCATGGGTATTATGTAAATCATTGCTTGACTTATTGAGCTTCCAGACAAATTATTGTATCATTCGTTAATATTTATTTTATTAATTCAATTATCTTGATCTTGAATGTTCATAATTGACCAAGTAATAATAAATGGGGCTAGTGTGTGAATTATTATATCTATAAGCACTTTCGATGCGGTCCATCATCATCAGATTTCTGTTGCACCATTGTTAGGTTTGGAGTGTGACATATGAATTCAAATTAGTTGTCTGTGATAGACGCATCTCTTTTCATCCCCATCTCTATTATTCTCACTCAAACATTTATAGTATGGCTTAGTATCTTGATATTTCTATAGTTATTATAATTACAAAATATCACCCTTGTTCTTGAACAACGGAATTATTTCATTCCACATCCATTCTTCAAGAACTTGTTACATCCTAAAAATAATGTTAAACAATCTAGTTAGCTATTCCATACTTGCTATACTTGTGTTTTTCTAAAATTTCACCGGGATCTTGTCCTTCGTATTCTCATCCCCCTTCTCGTCATATGAATAAACTTCTCAATATTGACACGCTTACAATATCCAAAAAATCTTGATGGCACTTAAAAGTGATCTAAATAAAACAACACAATATTTTAGTCCCCCTATTCATTCAAGAATTTACTAAAGTATATTTGTCATTTTCATCTAATATAAACTTTTTCCACCAATACTTTATCTTCTTTGTCCTTAATGTACTTCATTTGGTCCAAGTCTTGGGTATTTTTTTTCTCTGTCCTTAACAGGTTATATAACTTGGTATCCCCTGCCTTTGGAACAAAGTTATTAAAAGCGTTTTAACACTAATGTTTTAGCCGATTTCACTTCCTTCTCCGCCGCCTTATACCTCTCCCTATTTGCTCCTCCCTTCTCCCCTAATCTCCACCAACTAACTCATTATAAGAATCCTTCTTTGGCTCTAACTTTTCCTTGGACCGCTCCACTCTAGAAACAATCCCCTTGATAACCACCAGTTTTACCCTTGAAATTTTTGACACCTCTCTAGCTATTTTTCTAATTCAATTAGTTGTCCTTTCCCACATACTTCCCACTACTCCCCCAAGCCCTTATCGCCAACTACTCCCCCATCTCCTAAACTCTGGCAGTATTCGAGCCAGCCTATTTGATCCTCAATATATCATGCAAGACCCTTTTCTTCCTCTTCCTATTTATCTCTAAATCCATACAAAGAGCTTAAGTTAGGTTGTACATTACTCGGTCAGAATAACCTTCTAGCCCTTTACATTACTTTTTACCACGCTTCATATGAGGTAAATAATCTATTTGAGTCGGATAGTGTAGAGAAAGATGGGTTCAGACATATTTCGAATATAAAAAAAGATGGGTTAATTACGCTAAACACCCTTATACTATTATTTTGTTACAGATTGACTCCCTACATTTAAAAATTAAAAACTTATAACTCTATGTTGTTACTCCTATTTTTCAAAAAAAAAAAACACTTTTAACCTAGAATACACAAGAGAATTTTAAATCGGAAGAATTAAAATAAACAAAAAAGAATACGTACTTAAAGTGAAAGGAAGTTGTTAATATTGTTGAAATATCATATCAACATTAGTGTTGGGGGACAATAGTATATACAAGCTATCCTTATACCTTATGAAGGTAGAAAGGTTATTTTCGGTTAATCCTCAACTCAAGTAATGCATAAATAAAAGAAATATAAAACGAAAATACAACAATGAAGAAGTCATGGTAAAAAAATGGAGAAAAAAACAAAATCTATAATTAAGAAATAATATATTGACCTAAACAAAAGATTATAAAAACAAGTAGTAGAAAAGTATCTAAAAGTTAGTAAGATAGTACTAATACTTGTTGGAAAAAATAAATAACACTCGATTACCTACTAACTTTCTATCATAATCCTCAAACTCCATATCTTCCTAACTAGAGTCATATGTTTAGCAAGTTGTAGGTGGGTCATCTCATGTCTAATCACTTCTATTCAATACTTCTTCATTCAATTTCAACCTCTACTTCTCCTTAGGCCCACCATATCTAATCTCTCATACCACTTCACTAAGGCATCTAGACATCTTCTCTTCACATGTTCAAACCATCAACTTCTCCCTTATATATTGAGTTGTGATTTTGTTCTAGCCACCCCATTTGATCCTTGGAAGGACATACAGAGCCATCTTCTTCTTGTCTACTTAATAACTAAATCTATTATCAAAGACTTATGTTGATTAGTGAGATACTCACTTAGGATAACCTAGAAATCGTAAGATAGACTTCTATCACATCTTCTAAAGAGTAAGTAGTCTATTTGAAACATAGTCACTATACTATGAAAGATTACCAAATGATCTTCCTTCTTCAAAAAATTCAAATTATCTATCACCAAATCAAAGACCTTTATAAAGTCCAAAAGCGATACTCCTTTATTTCTACCCCTAAAATCAAAATCGACATGATCATATCAATAGAATCCCCTCAAGTTATCCACGTGTAACTATTAAAATCACCTCATATAAGCAGCTTGTCAGAGCATGGGATTCCCCTTTCAACCTCGTCTAGAAATCCTCTCAAAATTGATTTTTAAAATAATTGATATATCATTTTAAATATTTTTTGTTTATCTATGAGTTTATAAAGATAAACATTTAAACAAATATTTTTTTTTTAAATAAGGCATGAATAATTTTTATTTTTTAAAATTATTATTCATTTTAAAATTTTATTAAAATATTTTTATTTGTAGTTTTAGTTTGTTGTTTAGTAATTATATTTTGATATATTTAGTTACAGACAAATCTCATAGGAGGTGTAAACGTAGGATTTTCATAGTAGAAGAGATGTAAGTGTTTGATTTAAAATGTAGGCATTGTATTTAAAATATTGAGTTGTATTGCGGGTTGTTTATTTTAATTAACCCTAAAAATAAATACTTCAAATTGAAGAAATATATTTTTAGTCAGTGCTATAAGAAAAATAAGGAATGACACATGAACACTTTTACGGTTGTTCAAGTTGTGATCTATCTTTTTCCTTCATTGTAGTGGAACTTTGATTTGTGTGATCATAAATTTTTTTTGTATTTTTAAAAATTATTTTTTCTTAGAACTTTTCATAAATATGAGATGATTGTAGGGAATAGGATTCATGATTCAGGAAATTCAATCTTCTATGTTCAAGGCGGAAGACCCCAAAATATGATTTTCAAAACATGATTGATAGGTAGAGGGAGTTAGCGTGCTTATCTCGATGGTCGTTACATTTGCTGCTCTTTCCTTTTGGATGATCCTCTCTATGTTCTATTAATCAGAAGTATCCAGCAGTGTCACACTAGTTCAGAAATCGATTCTAAGAGTGACCAACCCCCTTTTAAAAAAATTTAATCTTTTTTATTTGAAGATCAGTTGGATTTGATTCACTTA
Source organism: Capsicum annuum (assembly GCF_002878395.1). Taxonomy (NCBI): domain Eukaryota; kingdom Viridiplantae; phylum Streptophyta; class Magnoliopsida; order Solanales; family Solanaceae; genus Capsicum; species Capsicum annuum. The sequence continues at coordinate 184,386,054 of NC_061120.1, read as the reverse complement.
AGTGAATTTTCGCAAATTCTTCTTATCTTAGCCTCCATCGAGATTACCGCCCCTATCATATCATCTGTATAATGAGTTGTTTATCGAAAGGGTTTTTGGAATTTTTCTTTCTTTGAATTAAAAGAAAAAGATTGAAAGGAATGTTTCAAATCTACCACTTATATCTTATACCATTTCAAGAACTCTATAAATCAATTATATTAACCAACTAATTAATCAATCATAAAATAAAAATTAACATATCGGTCTGCTTGAAGTAACATTCAAAACAGTAATGAAGAAATGAAACAGGAGACCAATGAAAATTCACCTTTGACAACAATTGAATGGAACAAGAAATGAACGCTGGCAAAATAGTAAAAATGGACGAAGCACTATTCCTCGACCTTGCAGTTGCTGTGAGGTATAAGATTTTATATATGGAGTAGTAGGGTTACTTCTAATGCCTTAATACGCCCCACTCAGATTTTGATAACCTTTAGGCCTTAAATGTACAGTTTCACAAAAAGCAAACATACATATACAATTAATTTATATTTCTGTTCTAACCTTGGCTCAAAATTTAGCACTAAAGACCCTCAAATCAACTATACAGAATCCTAAGTAATTAACTAAAAATAAAGTAAGCAAGACAAATCCTAGTGACTTAGCGGAAAAAGATCACTACAGTTTGCACTCAATGCCTTGTCAAAACTCACCAAAATAATCGCAAATATATATGAAATATCCCTCGAGCATGCTCTCCTGGACTACAAACATAAAAAATATAGTAAACTTTGTTGAACCAGAGATAAATTTAAACTTTTTCCCATCTAATTGGGAATGAGTGTTTTTGGGTATAACTCAACCAAGATAAAATTTGCATTCTTTTGTTAGTCAATGACAACCACTTAGAAAAGGGGCACCAGGCTTGAGGTTGAAACCAATGATAATCGATAGATCTCCGTGTGATTATTTTAGTACTCTCGCCCAGGAAAGAGTGGTTTGGGGGCATAATTCAGCCAAAAAAAAAATTTACAATTCTGTATTGTGTCACGACCTAAATGATCCTGAATGGCACCCACACTAGCCCTCCACATGGGAGAACCATGCATTACTACTTAATCCAACCTTAAATCATTCATTCAATAAGATTAAGGTAGAAAGGTATTAATAAGTCTCAAAAATCTAATAATAAATGGGAAATCCTATCTTTACCTTCCCCAAGACCCCAAAGTCATTGTACCAGGACACTAACAAACAATATCAAAGAATATCTCATAAAAACAACTAAAATGAAATAAATTCATTGTCCTAAAGAAAGATAACATCAACTACGAAGACCCATGGCAGACTGAAATCCAAATAGCTCACCCTCAGATTGATCAGCTGGACGTACTAAAGGTGAGGTCATGTCTAAGTCTCTGGAGCATAGTCTGAACTCAATAAAAAAAGAGTACATCATAATATCAAAACCACTATATATTGCCAGGCGTCATTGGCTTATTGAATTTAATAGCAAGAGTAATTCACAAATCAAATAAAAAAGTAGATGGTGAATCAATACATAACAAGTAGTTTCCTCAATCATCAATCATACTGAGCAATAACAACAAACAAGTACATATAAGCCATCGACAGTTATCGTAAAAAAATCATGAACACTACAAATCACATCACAAACATGAATCTACATCCATCTCAGTCTCACAATCGTATTTCATTTTTTTTGTTGTTATCACGATATATCATGCTAACTCACAAGAAACTAAATATACATACATGCTAATGGGTTTTATTTTTGCCCAACCAGTCATGACTAATAGGGAACGCATTAGAGTCTATGTATATTACTAGTGTGATACCGAATTCATAATAAAATCCCTCGTTTGTAAGCCAACATGGGACATGATCCACTCATCAACCAGAAGGGGTGTGTGTATAAAATGCGTATGTATATATATGAAATTAATCAATTTGATATATTACTCCTTCTATTACACCCTATAATCAGTTTTTAGGTTATAGAACTCAAGATTCCCAACTATCCCAATTCATATTCAAAAACAATGATCTCACATTCCTTAGGAAGTGTTAATTAACAACCTACAATCAATTCTAGATGATTTTACATCTATCCATAGGTTTTACCATACTATTCATATACTTAGGGTTCTAAATGTGTAAAGAGTGATGGAGTTACTTATTTCAATAGATAAAATCACCCTGTTCTTAGGAAAGTCGCCTCTATGGAGCTCTAAAATAAAGTTTGAGAGTTTGTTAGATAAACCTAGGAATGTGACACATAAACAGGCATTATGCCTCGCGACTTTTGCTGAGTCAACCCAAATTCTCGTTGAGGTAGACTCACTATAGTGAACTGATTAAGGCTTGCTACGATGCCCCTTGTCAAAATCCCTTGGCCCGTTATAGTGGAGCTCTGACTGCTACAGCAGTCTCGCTGTAGCAGAAATTTACACTACTGTAGCGGCTCTAAGACAGTAATTTGGGAAGGATCCCATTCTACCCCAATTTCACAATATAAATCATGAGCTTAGGACATCACAAAGCTATCCAAATGCAATAGCTACTAAAACCACATACGACAACTCTATTTTTAGTTCCAAAATTTTCTTACAGAGGTCTAGATTACTGAATCACCCCTTAATAGAATAGAACACCATAACACACAACAACATGGGTCACAATCAATACGAAAATCCATGATGCTATCTTGTAGCTATAAACCACCCCACCTTGAGATTTTCTAACTCAACTGATTAGGGGGACTTTTAACAGGATACCTAGACTGTAACTATGGCCAATGATGGAAAGAACATTATAGTTTGATGATAACAACCTCACCGAAAGAAGGTTACTAAAACATGAGGTTTATCCCAATATGTGAAAGTTATGGAGACAAAATGCTCAAAACTTGACAAATTTTAAAAATAACTCAATGGTGATTTAGAGTTACCATTTTTCTTAGATTTGTGAAGTAATGGAGGGATTCAAATTGTTTGTCTTGGAAGCTTAGAAAGTGGAGGTTGATGTGATTAAAACGATATAAATTTATAGCAATCCTCATAGCAATTTTTGGTTTTTAAACAATTTTGACCATTTTATGTCTTTTTATAGTTGTAGTATGATATTTGTGGTATGTGGGAGTGGGTAGCATGGTTTCTAAGGTGGTTTCTATGATATTTTTTCTATTCATTCTAAGGGCTGAAGTATTATCAAGAGCTCTGACCAACTTACACCACCAGCCTCAGTATTATGGTTTTTATATGGATTAGAAAGGACCCCAAATTAACTATCTCAGCTTTGCAGATGATATCATCATCTTTACTACTAGTAGAAGAAACACTCTCAGACTGATTATGAAGACATTGGCTTCTTATGAATCAATTTTTGGCCAATTGATCAATAAGAACAAAAGTCATTTCATGCTGCCAAATCAAGTTTTTCCTTCCATAGTCTCAAGAATTAAAGAAGAAACTGGATTTCAACAAAAACACAACCCCATTACATACCTTGGTTTTTCCATTTATATTGGAAGAGAAAGAATCAGTCACTATGTGGGAATGGTTAGCAATGTGGCATCCAGAATAGCAAGATGGCATTCTAAATTACTTAGCTATGGTGGTAGAATTATGTTGATTAAACATATTCTGTAGTCTATTCCTATTCACATTCTTCCTTCCTGCATACCTCCAAAGTCTATTATAAAACAACGCATATGTTTGTTTACTTATTTTTTCTGGGGTTGGAAGGACAATAAGAAGAAGTATCACTGGGCTTCCTGGAAAGAGCTATGTTTCCCATATGCATAAGGTGGTATTGGTGTTAGACACATTACTGATATATGTAAGGATCTGCAATTGAAACAATGGTGGATATTCAGAAGCAGAAGCACTCTTTGGTGGAACATTTTACTAAACAAGTACTGTAAGTGAGTGCATGTTGTAGCCAGGAAAAGGTTCACTGGACAATCTATAGTATGGAAAACTATGATAAAGAATAAGAAGGAAGCTGAACAACATATTTTATGGAGAATCAAGTCAGGTACTTGTCATTTTTTGTAGGACAACTGATCTGGTTTGGGAGCACTACACAATTATAGACCTGATGGTGTAAAGTCAAGAAATGCTAAGTGTCAGCCTTCCTAGTTGATGGTGAGTAGAATATCCAGAAGTTATCTACTATACTTCCCCCTCAAGTCTTACGTTCTGTCCTCAAAACTTCAATCTAGTATCAGGAAGGGATTCCTGACTCCCCAATATGAACTTTAAATCCAAGTGGTGAATTCAGCTGTTAATCTACCTGGGAATTGACTAGAGAGCACAAAGAGATAACACTGGTGAATAGTCATATCTAGTATAACTTGATCTCATTCAAATGTTTCTTTCTTATATGGAGAGCTCTAAGAATGAAATTACCTACTAATGAAAGGCTTAGTCACTTTGGTATAGCCCCTATTAGTTGTGGTTGTTGTCCTAATTTTGGTTGGGATAATATTTCTCACACCTTTGTTGAGGGTCCCTTTGCAAATCATATATGAAAGTATTTCTCATAACCTATGGGAATTCCTCATGTCCCTGCATCAATCAAGAACCTGCTTCTAAAGTGGTAGAAAATAAGAGCATCCAATAGAGCTCATAAATTGGTGCTTCAAGCTCTTCCAATTATCATTTGTTGGAACTTGTGAAAGAATGGGTGTGCTGTTAAATATAGTGATAAACAGCCCAATTAGCCAGAGTCAAATTTCTTATATACAAAGATATTTCTCTTCTATTGTATAATGCATCTTCTTACATCAACTGTCCTTCTGGATAGTCCAACCTGGAAGCTTATATGGAGAATAATAGATAAGGAACAAAAGTCACCACTATTTATTGGACTAATCCACCAGCTCTAATGGTCAAGTTGAACTCTGATGGTAGTTCTCTTACTAATCCTGGAAGGATTGGTGCAGGGGGTTATTAGAGATCATAATGGTGATCTTATTTATGCATATATTGCTCCTTTGGGACAGGGTAATAATAACCAAGTAGACGTGGAAGCTGTTATATGGGGCTTATGTTAGTGTTTGAGCAATGGTATACAGCAGGTTGTGTTGGAAGTGGATTCTAAACTTTTGGTCAAATGGATAAGGAAACAACTAACAATACCTTGGCACCTACAACCCCTTGTGGAGTCCTTACTAAAGATCATTGCACAACTTCAGCTATGTATTTGTAGACATGTATAAAGAGAAGCTAACTTTGTAGCAGATGCACTGTCAAAAGTGAGCCACCAATTTGACCAACCATAATATTACTTTTATAGTTGTCAACTATCATCAGCTGTAGCAGGATATTTTTAGCTAGATAAATTGGGCATGCCAAGCTTTAGAAGAAGGAAGGTAAACAAGCTACATAATCCACCTTAGTGCATGGCAGGAACTGGGAAGAAGACATAAGCATGTTATATTAGTTTTACCATATTTATGTATTGTAAATATTTAGTCTCATTCTTTATATGTTGTTACACAAATTGAGGTCAGGTTTATGCCCCTTTCTATGTACATTTTCTTTTGTGGTTAAATGAAAAGCCTAGGGGTGTTGCTCAGCCCCTAAAAATTTTCTTAAAAAAAGTTTTTTTATTTTGAAAGATTTTCAAGTAGAATGATTGAATTTGGTCAACATTCAGAGAATTAGATATAATATTAGAATTTTGCCAGTTTTGTTAGGTTTTATATAAATTTTGGGCTAGTAGCACCATTAGTTCTGGTCATGAGGCATTCAGATGCATTTTGAATATTTATTTCAAAAGTAGGAAGTTTATGACCTAGAGTTGACTTTGATCAATATCTATTGATATCAATCTTTATTTGCGATTCTAATGGTTTCATTAAGTCTAAAATAATAAGTTTAACACTGTAACATTGTTGATTTGTATTCCTGAGGTTCCAAATGTGTTTTGAGGGTCAATTACAAATTTAAGAGATTCGCTGCTTTAGTCGTGTGTTTCTAATATCGGGTGTGATTACTTCTATGAGCCTAAGTCCGCTCTTGTGGAGCTACAATAATGACATATTATCTACTTCCCTAGGGTTGGACCAACTGGGATTGGTTCTCTCGAGTGGGAAGAATTTTACATTTGCAGAGTGGCACCTATGAGCTTTTGTCGCTCATGCGCTTCCACTTCTATAATAAATGACCTATAGCAGTGAATTCCACTATCTTAAGTAAAATACCCTGGGTTTTGGCCCTTGAAAACTTCCTAAGTCTTAAACCTTCTGATCATCATATGACTCACCATATGTGTCGTATAGTATGGGTATGGGTCAGGTGACCCAACTCGTAAGTTGTCCAATATGTGGTGATTGTGTTTCTGTTGTGGTTATGACTTGGTGGGTAAAAGTAGTATGATTTAGTAATGGTTCGTTGGTTTAGTCCTTCACTTAATCTGAAACTTAGTAACTTGACTTGACTTTGAGTACGAGTGGCTCACTAAGAGCCGTGAGGATAAGGTACGAGTGGTAAGGTTTAATCGTATATTATCCAATGCCAATCCTTTTGGATTCTTCATAGGGTATTACTGGACCATACAAGTCGTATGGTCTGGTCACGAGTTGGAGACTTGGAGTCATATGTTGAACAAAATATGGTGTCTAACTTTTTTATCAAGTTATGCGTAGAGGTTACCACTCATATAGTGTGGATACAAGTGGAGAAGTCCAACTGTACCCTCCTGTGGAAATTTTTATAGTTTAAGTTGGGGTTTTCTGGATATTTCCCTTCTTAACTCCTTTTGACCCCATGACCTAAAACATCTTTTGAGGCTTCATTCTCATTTTCTCAATCAAACACTCTTAAACACCCTTAAAATCTCTCTCAAGCTTTGGGTTTAAGAAGAGGCTAGAGTTTCTTCAAAGTAATCAATTAAGGCCCTTAAGAGTGGTTTCTCTCCGTCTTCCTTGGTGTCTAGGGCATGTTGCTCCCCCCTTATTGTTAGTTCAAATAAAGGCATGTTTTAATGAATGATTTTCATGGTATTATTGTGATATGGTTTTAAATTTTAAAATAAATATTGGGGTTTTTTGTTGTTCTTGATTGGATAGTGTTTTCCTCATGTTTTACTTATGGTTTTTATGTTATATTTATGGTTGGAACATGTGATTTCATGGGGAAGGTTAATTGATACTTGGTTTTTAGTTTTGAAAACTATATGCCCTCAATATGTTTGTTAACATGCCAATGAGAATGCTTTTATCACATAGTTTGACTATTATTGAAAACTTTGCATTGCATAAAAGGTAATGGAACCTAAATTGGATTAAATAGTTTTAAATGGATTGGAAAGGCCTTGGTAATGGTTTAATTAGAAACTTTGGAGTCAAATCAATTTAATGGCTTTGGTATGCTAAAGTGGATAGACTTGAAATCTCTAGTGTTGGTATGACAATACCAATAGTTAATGCCTAATAAATAAGACTCCTTGGTAAATAGTTGATTATGTGTGAATGGTTTTGCTATGGGCTTAAAGAGGGATGTGTTAGCAAAGCCATGGAAGGTGGAGGTCTTAGGGTGACCAAAACTGGAAACTCATATTTGTCGATTTGACGTGGTCTTGGTGACCATGTGCATGATGTCACACTTATATTTTAGGAGATGTACTAGTCATCTCAGGTTTCTTTCTCTAGTTCATGCAGCTAACATGCATCAGGGCCCTTTCAGCAGGGGAAGCTGAACCCATATATCCAATAGATGGTTTTAGGATGGCCAAGCTACATAACCTAGGTTAAAGGATTTAAATACATGCTAAGCCTGGTCCCCTTTCCCGATATAGTATATATGTATGTATGCGATTGCATAAGATTATTTACTTTGATTTTGAATAATGGAATTATTTTATACTTATCCTGAGTATATGCTAGCGTTCACCTGCTAACCCATCCTCGGATGTTGTATCCTACGCGATGCAGGAACCTTCCATACTACTCCTCTTGCTTAGCGACTTGGACTTCGGGGACAGGTTGGTGTTAGGCTAAAGTGGTGAGCTTTCATACTCTAAAAGACTCTATTTCATGTTATGGACTTCTTTTTATACTTTTTGTCATTTTTTGGATTTTGGTTTTGTCTATGATTGAGGGCATATCCCGATCGAATGTTCTTGAATTTTAGTTAAAGGGTTTGTGTGACTACTATGGGCATGAGCGGTGTCGGTATTGGTGTCAGCCTTGGCATTGGTATTGGTATTGGGGATGACACCAGTTGGATGCTTGGTTGGATATTGGATGGTTATGGTTATGAACTTTATTAAATGCCTTTCAATTATAATTGTTCTATCCTGTTATATATTTGAAATTCATCCAACATAGTGTACAGGGCGATTATGGTTGGGTATTGGGGGTGGTCTCCAGTACTGGTCAGATTTGAGATGCCCGGCATAACTAGGCCCTAGTTAGGGTCGTGTCAGATTAGTATCAGAACCCTAGGTTCATGGTCAATTGGGAGTCCACAAAGTCAGGTCGAGTAGTGTCTCTTTTAAAGGTGTATAGCACACCATACTTATAAGGGAGAGGCTACAAGGTATTTAGGAATATTTCTCTTTCTTGTGTTTTATTTTTAAGCCGTAGAGTCTAAGGTCCTAAATTCTCCTCTAATTCATGTTTGTTCACTTTTTAAATCATGCCTCCTCAATGATCTAAAGCTCACTGAAACTCCTCTGTCCTACCTGAGAACAACGTTGATAGGACCAGTCCTACTTATGGGGTCTAGACCTGGTCTAGGGGTCCAGTTCCTAATTGCCCTTCTAGAGTACCAACGGTTCCCTCTAGTCCTTCTCTAGCTCCCCAGGCTAACGTTATGAATGCTGAGTTTCGTCAGTCTATTCATATGTTGGCGCACTTGATAGATTCTTAAGTTGAGCGTGGTACATCTGTTACTCCATCTTTTATGGCCACAAGGGTTGGCCAGTTCATGAGGTTGAAACCTCCGACCTTTACTGGTGTTAAGGTGGAGGAGGATCCCCTAGGCTTTCTGGCTGAGATGGAAAAGATCTTTTGTATTATGCATAGCACTAATATGGAAGGCGTAGAGTTTGCTACCTACCAGCTAAAAGATATGGCGTACCAGTGGTACGAGGAATGGGATTAGTCAAGGGGTGACGGTGATGAGTCAGCTCTATGGAAGGATTTCTCTGATGCTTTCCTGGATCACTTATTTCCTCAGGAGTTGAGGCAAGTTGTAATACCTCATACTTTTCTTAGTTCAATTCAACTCCTAGTGTTTTCATAAGAGTCTAAAAGCCTAAAAATTTAGCTATTTGTTGAGGACTTAGCCATTTTAAGACCTTCTAACTTCAAGGAACTTTAAGTTGACCTTTCGAACTCCGAGGCGATAGTTTTTGAGTTGGTTATTGTTTAGGGTGTAAGGAGCATGTCTCAGGTAAGTTTTGGATTTTTCAGATGAGGATTGGGTCACGTTTGGATTTCAATTCCTGCAGCTCAACACAATTCCCAGGGATAGCGATGAGACACTCATCGCGACTAGCGATGAGACACTCATCACATCGCGGTGAAGGTGTATTTGTCATGTTCTTGATTTATAATTTTAATACATGTTTCATGATCTTTATCCTACTGTGTGAAGTGCTTATTAGGTGAAGAATGTTCATAAAAATCACTAAGAGCCAAGTTAAGCTAAAAACCTTAGATTCGTCCAAAGTTTGTGTTAGATTCTACAAGGGTCAACTTTGAAAGTATATAACTTTTGATATATGTATAATTTTTCAGCTCAATACCCACCAAATTGTAGATAATTGAATTAGCTTTCCGACGATACCAATTTCGCCTTAATCCGATACTCGAGCAGAAAGTTATGATCATTTTTGTCAGAACTAGTAGCTCATCACGATTAGACCGCGTCGCGATGAGTCTTCAAAACACATTCTGGGTTACAAATTTTTGTTTTAAATGATGGAGGGGCAATTGGGTCCTTTTCCACCTCAACCCAGGTCATAAAAATACGATTTTAAGCATCCATTAGGGCATTATTTGCCCTCATTCTTCTATTTTACTCTCAAGAACAAACCCTAATCAATCCCTTTCAAGATCATCTGTTCCATCACCTCCTCTTTAAGAAAAAATATGAATTAAGGTTCCTAATCCAAGAAGTTCAAGAAAAACATTCAAGAACATTCACAAGGCTTCCAAGTCAAGCTTTCAATTTCAAAATCAAACCAATTAAGGTATGTGGGGTTATGAACAAGGATAATCTTTCATCCTTGTGCCCAAAACTAGTTTAAAAGTTGAATTTATATGAATTTCAATTTAGTGTTCATACCCAATTATCATTATTTGAAGTTTATGAAGTTACAAGTGATTTAAGTGTTGAATTACATATTTACTTTCACAAGTTTATGCATGTGACTTGATTTCGCATATTGAGAATTGAATTTCATTATCTTGACTAGAATTGTTAAAGTATTTCAAGATTATTAATATTGAGCATGAAGTTTGTTGTGATTTGACATGATTTTCAAGCATAGGTTAGAAACCCTAAGTTTAAGCCTTGATATTTCAAGAAGATTATGTTTTAAGCATTCTTTGATAAGTAAGTATTCAAATTTTTAAGAAAAAAATTGATCTTTTGATCCTAAGCAAAGATTGGAATCGACAATTATTCATCTTGTTCATGATTTAAAGAAAGAGAAGCATAATTGGTTTTCATTATAAATCCTTATGCTATTTTAGGTGAATTTCCTAAAGTCTTGACTGATAAGTATGGGAGTAGTATTTAGCACCGAGTTGGGTATGATTCCAAAGGTCTCATGCCCCAGAACTACGTGTCACCATAGGATTAAGAGTGCCAATAGTGGGCTAAGTTAGTTATAACTTAAGATAAGGTTTTATTCTGATGGCAAGGGTAGAACATCTCTCCCCAACATGGGTAAGATATTGGACTCCATGACAGCTCACATAGTTTATGTCGGTTAGAAGAAACTCCCCAAAGAAAGAGTAAAAAGTAAAGATTTTAGAACTAAGTGTTATGGCTCACAAAGTTTATCCTTATGCTTCATTACTCATGTTTATGATTTTACAGCTTTTATTTTATTCAAGCTCAAGGTGAGTCATCTACACTTAGCATGCATTATTTTAATGTCTATGTATATACTTATTTATTGTTTTACCTATGCATTCAGCCCCACATGCCCAGTACATTCCAAAAGTACCGATCCACATATATGTTTATGTGCTACATTGTTTAATAATGCAGGTACACATTGTAGGATGCACATCATAATCAGACAGTTCCAGCTTCCAGTCAGTAGGTGATGAGCCCTTTCGATTCAAGGGTTTGATTCAGTCATAGTTTGAGTAGTATTTTATTTTCTTTATTCAGTCGTATTGATTCGGGATAGCTGGAGGTCATGTCCCGGCTATCTATAGTCAATACTAGTAGAGGCTTCACAGACAGTCAGTAGAGTTAATGTATTTGATTCCAGTTTGTAATCTTTTTTATATAGTTTTGTATTGATCATATTCAAAAAAGATTTATCTTCTGCTTATTCATTTTAGTTATATGTATTTAATTAGTTGCTCACGAGTTATGCTAGTATAAGGGTTAGCTTAGGATCACTTGTGGTCCTAAGAACTGTGTGACATCCAGGGGGTAATCTCGGGGCATTAAGAAGAGAAGGCAAAAAAAGTTTTAAATTTGAAGCAAGGCAAGATATTATCAAGGAGTATGCCTAGAAGTTTCACCAGCTATCTCTGATACTCCGGATTTAGTTTCTAGAATGAGGGCTAGAATGAGAAAGTTTGCTTTCGGGTTGTCTCGACACTTGATCTAGGAGAGTAAGGCTGCCTTATTGAATAGGGACATGGATATCTCCAGGTTGGTTATGTACATGCAGCAGGTGGAGAAAAAATAAAAGAAGCATGCTGAGATAGGGGAGAGGCAAAGCAATAAGTTTAAGTTCTTTGAGCAGGGTGGTGGCCAACAGCAGAGTGGAAAGGATGGCGAAAAATGGCCCAAGAAGAAGTGGGGAACTTTTGCGTCCTACTCGACGGCTAGTGCTCCCTACCCAAAGCCGTTGGGTGACGGGCATTTCCAAGGTAGCGACAACTTTAGGGCACAGAGTGCCCAATCTCAAGCTAGTGGGGCTAGTCAAATCCATCATATCCTCTCTACAATTTTGTGGTAGATTACATCAGGGTTATTATGAAGAAGAAAAGGATAAGTGTTTCAACTGTGGTCAACCAGGGCATATGATTAGAAATTGCCTAGTGGTCGAGGTTATATCGGGTGAAAATAAGGTTCTGGTTACTTCCTCATTAGCTTCGGCACCAAAGGGCGCCCCATCTGGCTCCAACACTAGTCGGAATTGTCTCTATGCTCTCACTACCTGCTAAGAGTACGAAGAATCGCTTGATGTTGTGACTAGTATGTTGAAACTCTTTTCCCGTAATGTGTATTATTTGCTTGAGCCGGGGTCCACTCTTTCTTATGTGACCTCATTTGTGGCTGTACATTTTAGTTTTGTTACCGAGAGTATTTCAAACCTCTTTTTATTTCTACCCCGATGGGTGACTCTGTGAATGATAGAAGAATTTATTAGGGTTAGATAGTATCTGTGGGTGGTAGGGAAACTTTGGTGGATCTATTTGAATTGGACATAGTTGATTTTGATATCATATTGAGGATGGATTGGTTTCCCTCGTGCTACGCTTCTCTAGACTGTCGGACCCATAATGTCTTCTTAAATTCCCTAATGAACTGGTTATTGATTGGGAGGGTGGTTCTCTGGATCCTAGGGAAAAGTTTATATCATATCTTAAAGCTCGGAGTTTGATCTCCAAGGAATGTCTCTACCGTCTGGTCTGGGTGAAAGATTCTAACTCGAAGGGTCCTTCTTTCCATTCCGTCCTGGTGATAAATGAATTTCCTGAGGTCTTCCCTGATGACCTTTCTAATGTTCATGGAGAGATTGAGTTTGGGATTGATCTTTTTTTGGACACTCGTCCAATTTCTATTTCTTCGTATAGAATGGCTCCAACTAAGTTGAAGAAGCTTAAGGAGAAACTCAAGGATCTGGTGACAAAGGTTTCATCCATCCTAGTGTGTCCCTGTGAGGTGCACCTGTGTTATTCGTGTGTAAGAGGGATGGTTTCCTTCGAATGTGTATTGATTACCGACAGTTGAATAAGGTGACGGTAAGGAATAAGTACTCTCTTCCAAGGATAGATGATTTGTTTGATGAGTTGCAGGGTGTTAAGTTTTTCTCCAAGATTGATCTTTGATCCAGGTATCACAAGTTAAGGATTAGAGAGGCGGATATCCCTAAGACTACTTTCCGTACCCGATACGCGCATTTTGATTTTCGGGTATTTCTTTTGGGCTGACTAATGCCCCAATAACATTCATAGATTTCATAAATAGGGTCTTTTGTCAGTTTTTGGATTTGTTCGTTATCATTTTCATAGAAGACATCCTGGTGTACTCTAAGAGCGAGGTGTACCATACAAATCACCTCCGCATTGTGTTGCAGACTTTGAAAGAGCAACAGTTGTTTGCCAAATTTTTGAAATGTGAGTTTTGGTTGAACGTTATCACCTTTCTGGGTCATGTCATTTATAGTGAAGGGATCATAATGGATCTGTAGAAAGTTATAGTGGTGAAAAATTAGCCTATACCCACGACTCTAACCGATATTCGAAGTTTATTGGGTTTAGTTGGCTACTATAAGAGGTTTGTGGAGATTTTCTCGACTACAGCTACCCCGTTGACTATGTTGACTCAAAAGAAGGTAAAGTTTTTATGGTCTGATGCCTATAAGGGTAGTTTCGAGAAGCTAAATGATAAGATAACCTCGACTCCAGTCTTGACCTTACCTGAAGGAACGGATGGGTTTGTGGTCTACTGTGATGTATCTCGTGTAGGACTTGGTTGTGCTCTGATACAGCATAGCAAGGTGTTAGCTTATGCCTCTAGATAGTTGAAGGTGCATGAGAAGAATTATCCGACTCATGAGTTAGAGCTTTTATCTGTGGTGTTCGCGTTGAAAATCTGGCGTCACTATTTTTATGGGTGCATATGGATATCTTTTCTGATCATAAGAGCCTGCAATATGTATTTACTCAAAAAGAGCTTAACCTTAGACAAAGGAGATGACTTGAGATTCTCAAGGATTATGACATAAGCCTTCATTACCACCCAGGTAAAGCTAATGTGGTTGTTGATACTCTTAGTAGGCTATCCATGTGGAGTCTATCTTGCGTGGAAGAGGAGAAGTGGGAGATGGTGAAGGACATTCACCATTTGGCTAATCTTGGAGTTTGTCTCTTGGACTCCGAGGATGGTAGTGTGTTTGTGCAGTAAGTCGCGCGATCTTCTCAAGGTGCTGAAATCAAGGAGAAGAAAGTGTTAGATCCTATCTTAATGAGGATCAAGGGTGATATAGGTGAGCAGAAGGTGATGACCTTCGAGATTGGTGGTGATAGTACCCTGCGGTACCAAGGGAGATTATGTATTCCTGATGTAGATGGTTTGCAAGAGAGGATTCTGGCTGAGGCGCATGAATTGCGCTATGTTGTTCATCCTAATTCGACGAAAATGTATCATGACCTCAAGGAGATTTATTGGTGGAACAATATAAAGAGGGATGTGGCAAATTTTGTGGCCAGGTGCATGGTGTGACAACAAGTGAAAGTTGAGCACATGAGGCCCGAAAGATTGTATCAAGAGATTGAGTTACCTAAATGAAAGTAGGAAGTGATCAACATGGATTTCATTACCAGTCTCCCTCAGTCTTAAAATCAGTTTGATTCGGTTTGGGTCATCCTGGATATGATGACAAAGTTGGCTCACTTTTTGCCAGTGAGAACTAACTTCTCGACTAAGGATTATGCAAGGTTGTACCTATTGACACCTAATTTTTGCCCTCCACATTTCAAATTAGTTTTTGAATTTCTCAATTTTAAATAGTTTTAATATATTTATTTTTTAATTATTTTTAAATTTCAAACCAACCTTTTGAATTTAGGCAAAATTAATATATTTCGAATAAGAAGTTTGAACAATTACAAATATTCTACTTTTCTCAAGATCGATTGAAAATAAGAAATTGATGACATAATTAGTTTCTTAATTTTTATTTATTTATTTATTTTATTATTATTATTATTACTATTATTATTATTATCATTATTATTGAAAAAAGAAATAAAACAAACTTGTGTTTCATTAAATATTTATTTTAAAATTATTAAATTTGAGAAATTCGTTAAATTAATTGAAAGATAATTTCGTCTCGACTTTACCCAAATATTACTTAACTAAGGCATGTAAAATAACCTTTCCTTCTTTTAAATTGGGCGAGCATCCCACAACTATATAATTCCCAAGTCAGCAGTCCACCACCCTTATTTCTTCTCACCACCAGCCCATAACAAATTCAACAGCACTGGCCCAACACAAGTAAAAATCGACCCGGCCCATTACTTCTATAATCCTCCACTTCCAGCGAACCTCAACAACAACAGTGTACAAACGCGCACCCTTGTGGTGTGGCTCACTGGTCGGGGGTTGAAAATCCACCACAACTATCTGGGATCGATTCCCAGATAGGGCCTTTGAGTCGAGCCTATCACACCGGGCTTTCCTAGTGCGGTTAAAAACCCCTGATATTACTTGCAGGTTGTGCGCGGGGGTTACCCAGTGCACACATCCGAACACCATACCAACGCAACAAACAACATACCAGCTCCAACGTTACAAACCCCACACCAATGGTGTTATCAACAACGGCAACAAACAGCCAACAACGGCTAAATCCTAACCATTTTTAGGTCAATTACTCGTTTACCCTCATGTTCAACCTTTTTCGGCTATAAATTCGTCCACCTTTCCCTTTTTCAAAAGATGTTCATCCATTTTCGGGTAAGGATTTAATACCCAACGTCTCTTTCTAATTCAATCAAATTTAAGTTTTGTCTCACTATAGAATTCAAAAATTTCCTCAAAAAATCAACTCAATTCCAGATTTCAAGTTCGAAAACCCTAATTCTTTTCCCTATAAATAGAGGTTGAAGGATAGAGGTTAAGGAGGACTTTTCCGGAGAAAAATTTGAAGGTTTTGGAGGCCCGAGCCTTTAACCGAAAAGTTCAAAAATAAAGTCTTGACAAGGTTGAATTGAAATTCCGGTGGTAGAAGTTCATCATCAAGGCTTGTTTGTTCCAGTTTCGCTGCCCTAGAAAGGTGTGAACCCCCCTCCCCCCTTGTCTGATTTTCGTTTACTTCTCTTTATGTTTTGGTTTACGGATTTGTGGATGTATATAAGTTTTGATGTCAAAAAAAATAAATTATTTCGCACATGAATATGCAAGTGCATAAGTATGTGGATATGAAATATGTTTTGTGTAAGGTTTGATTTTGAAACTCGGTCGAGAAAGTGTTATTTGCTGAAAATTGAGATTGGAGGATTCGATGTTGTGTTATTGTGACAAGTTTGCTGCTACTTTGATATATATTAATTTTTCATGGTGAAGGGAGATGCGGTGGTTACGTTCTCCTGCGAAAATTAAAAACGTAAATCAGTTAGTTGCAAATTGAATGAGTATTTGTCACGCACGTCTAATCAACTATGGTTTTGCTACTATTTTTTTTTTGAGTTGTTTTTTCAAGTTGAGAATGGTTATTTTGATAACGGAAAAGGCTCAAAAATACCCCTAAACTATTTGAAATAGCTCAAAAATACCCCTCGTTAAATATTTGGCTCAAAAATACCCCT
>NC_061120.1:184356099-184366295 GCF_002878395.1 Capsicum annuum | reverse complement strand
TACATAAAGCTGGAAGTGATGTATATTTTGGATGTGGTAAGCTAGGCCGTCGGATGCGAGAGTGTAGAGCAATGGATCATAGGGGGAAGGATTTGCACTAACAGGGCCAGTCCAACCGTCCTTCAATCCCATCCGATCACCCGAATCATTAGGGTGCCGCTTCTAGTTCAGCCAGTGGCCAGCTCCAGAATAGGCTATATGCACTTCAATCCCGACATAATCAGAAAAGTTCTCCTGATGTGGTTATGGGTACGTTGCATGCCTTTTATACTCTTATGTATTCTTTACTAGACCCCAGAGCTTCACTTTCCCTTGTAACCCCTCTTATATAGCGTCAACTTTGGTGTCAGACCCGAAACATTAGCAAAGCCCTTCTAAATATCTACCTCAGTGGGTAAATCCATCATTTTCAGGTGGGTGTATAGAAATTTCCAGATTATAGAATCCCAGCAAACTACTTCAATTGATTTCAGAAATAAAGTCATTCAGTTTTAATTTCCTGATGTATCCGTCATTGAAAGAAGGGGCAGTACCTCAGTGCTTAAGAGTCATATGTGTTTTTCATATCCCTTCTCAGAATCCTATGATAGCATATGATCTATAATTAGAAGCATAAAACCAGGAGTTTAGCAATGGTAGTAGAGTTGGAATAGTGTTATCTGAATCAGTAGGCTTGAAGCAGTGTATGCACGAATTTAAGTTTGTTGATTCGAAACATATATTCTGGATGTGATATTTGTAGGTGTGAAAGTAGTATGGCTATTAAAGATTTGGGGATATCCATGTTATGTGTTAGAATCTAAGTTTGAATCTTTTAAGGTTGAGCTAATAAAAAAAAGAGTTGAAAATTCTAAGTTAGTTAATTTTAAGTTGTTACATGATGATTGTAGGGGCTATATAGGTCTAAGAGTTGTGTCTCAGGAGAAAGTGCTAGCAACAAGTTTTATATTATCGGGCATAGTCATTCAAGGTGAGTTTACCAACTATATGTATGATTATACCCCAGATTCTAGAGTAAGGTGGTGGAAGTTCAGTTTAGAGGTGTTGATTAAGTGGTTTCCAGACATAGAATGATGGATTTAAGCTAAGGGAAAGGGAGATGATAGAACAAGTAACCAAGTTAGGCTCTCAGATTCTAGTAGTGATGCCAGTGTATTGTAGAACATCAGTAGGAAAGAAAGATACCCCACCCATTCTTATCTCAGTGCAAGCTTTTTCAGTATCACGATATCTACTCATGCCTCACATGTCTTCTCCATGATCATAACTCATATTTATGCGCTTTTCATAGAATCATGTACACTTCCAATCCCTAGTACAAGGAGTTACAGTTTTCTCAGCAGTACGAGTCATGTTCCATGAAATCATGAACTCTAAACCCAGGTCATGTAACTCATGCCTCATGTACTCATGCCTTACAGTATGTTAGTTTCAGATACTCATGCTACACTCTTAATGATTAGCGAAATTCAGTTTATATCATGCATGCCCTCAGTTTAGATCTTTGTGAGGAATTCATAATGTTAATACTCTATTCCTCGGGCCTCTGTTATGTGTCCAAGTTATTCATAGTATTCTTTCATATTTCAGGTCCTCATATTCTAACCTTTCAGCGACCTTTCCTTATTTCAAGATAGGGATGATGAACAGTTGTTTAGATGGGAAAGAGTAAATGTTTCATATTAACAGGAATTGTTGTATGCTTGTTGGATCTAAGATTATAAGTGTGAAGTAAGATCGAGGTCAAGTTTTTGATATATGTCATGGTTAGTTTGAAGTTGTGTATGTGATTTCCTTAAGAATAACACATATAAGTTGTTAATGATAGAGGTTTGGAGTATATGAGAAAGATGCTTTTATGAGGGTTTGTTTAAAAGTGCATAGATAGGCTTAAATGTCATGTCGTACATATATGGAGAATTGCATTGCGCAACAGTAAATATCTAGTAAGGGTTGAATGTAGTGGTTGAGGTGGTAATAAGAATTATTCATGAGATGAGAAGTGAAAATGCAGGGTGTAGTGATTTCATGGTTCAGACTAGTATCACAGTGTTATGTGTGCACTTTGTAGATTCGGGTAGGCTTGAACATAGTGAGAAAATTCAATTCAGCTCAGACTTCAGTAGGTAGAGTTATCAGTGCCCTTGTGAATATTTTCATTAGCCTCAAGGGGAGTACAGTTTTGAAGTGGAATGTATAGTTGAGTATAGGCTTTCAGTATAATTCAGTCCGTATAGCCAGCTATTCAGTTTAGTACAAGTTCCTATGTTTTCCATCTTTCCCATTCATGAGGTAATCCATTCATGACCATACAAGTCATAAATTCAGTTCATTTCATGCATCATGCATCAGTTTCAAACTCTAGGTATTCAGTCATGATTAAGTCTGTAAGTGTCCCGTGCATTCTCTCAGTCATTCCACAATATTTCATCCAAGTCAGTATCATTCGAGGGACGAACTATCCCAAGGAGGAGATGTTGTAATACCCCGAGTATCCATGTCCTAAACCTTTCATCTTTTCTTTGCGAAATAATATCCAGCTTGAAGTAATGGTTACTTATAAGTTGACTCTCTCATCATATCCCATCCTTACAAACATTCTCATGTCATTGCATGTATTCAAGAAATCAGTTCAGTTTATGATAATCAGTTCCGTTCATGTATCATATTTCAGACTTAGTTATCCAAGTCACGCATGTTCAGAATATAATCTCAGTTACCTTCGTGCAGTACTCAGTCTAGTCAATCTCATTCAAGGATGAATGTTCCCAAGGGGGAGATATTATAATACCCCGTATTATCCTTAACCTAATTCAACTCCCAGTATATGTGCAAGAGGCTTAGAACCTGAAAATTTAGCTAAGTGTTAGAGACTTAGTCTCATTTTTGACCCTTAAACTTCGATGATTTTATTCTCAATTTTTCTGACCTTGAAAAATTGATTTCTAAGCTAATTCATGGTCAGGGTTGTCTATAGTTCATTTCGGGTGATTTTTGGATTTTTCGAACGACGTATGGAAGCATGTTCGGATGACCAAACCAGTGACCCAACGCGATTAGTTCGCGTCGCTTCAGGTACCGCGTTGGCCTCAACAACGTAGGGCAACGACCATCGCATCGGTAGGTGATGCGATGCGTTGGTCATCGTGTTACTGGGCGCGTTTTCAACCTATTTTAATCTCGAGACTGGGAGGGTATTTCATTCTTTTCCCCTCACTTTAACATGGGATTTAAGTCCCAAAACAGCAATTTTGCCCCTAAATTCATATTTCACTCAAAATCCTCTCAAGAACAAAACCCTAGCCCCTTCAATATTCAAGAGAAAATTTTCAAGAAATCCACCAAGAACTTCCAAGAATCCTTCAATTGAGGTATGTTAGATGTTCATCCATGATCCCTTTCCACCCATGAAGTCCAAGAATTCAATTTTAAGTTTAAAGGAATGATCTTTGCATGCTATTACAAACTTTATCCATGATCTCCCATGAATTGCGATTTTACATGATGTTTATAAGTAATTGTTGTTGAAATTAAACCTTACACGTTTAAATGGTGCTATTCGCATGTTAACTCCCTAAATCCATGATTTATACTCCCTCCGTTTCAATAAGAATGACCTACTTTCCTTTTTAGTCCGCTTAAAAAAGAATGACCCTTTCCTTTTTTGGCAATACTTTAATTTCAACTTTCCACATGACATATTTAGGACCACAAGATTAAAGGACATTTTGGTACATTTGACGCAACTTTAATTTAAGGCCACAAGATTCAAAAGTCTTCTTTATTTTCTTAAAATTTGTGCCAATTCAAAGTAGGTCATTTTTTTTTAAACAGAGGGAGTAGTGTTTCCATTATGTTAGCATCTCATGTTTTGACTATTCACATGCTCAAGTCTATGAATTTTCAAATGTTTCATGAAATTCCTAAAGAATTGGTTTGAATAATGACCCCTTGTTATGTTTCCAAAAGTTTTTTATGAAAAGAGCCTTTATACGTTGAAAGTCGAAGTATGTTTAGCTATATCTTGGTAATTTAGTTTCAAGTAATGTTTTCAATTGATCCCACATGGAATGCATTATAATATGTTTTAACTATGGTGGCTTCCATATTATGTTCATGCAAATTCTGAATAAAACCCTCAGTTTATGATTTGTTCATGTGATTGTGCTATCTTATCATATTTAAAAAGCATCCCATGTTAAAGTCTTGGTCCCCATATGTCTGATGAAATGCTTAAGTAAATAATTTTGAACAATGATTTCTTATTATGTTTTCGAAGCTTCAGTATAGTCCTATCGAGTCTTGGGGGTTATGAATACCCAAAATTTAGCTGTTTACTTAGTTTCCAGCATTTAGAGAATGATTTCAGTCATGCCGGGAACAGTATCATTCAGTCAGTTAACGTGGTTAAGCTTAGTCAATTCTAATGATCAGTGTCAGTTCAGTTGGGAGTAGGATTTAACACCGAGCCAACCCAGGAATGGGGACATTCCTACCAGTTTAGGGTTTAACCCTTAGTAGCAGTCCCTGAGTTACAGATTTACGTAGCTAGCATAGGTTGATATGTCTTCCTGACAGATTAGGGTTGATATATACATATATCCCACGATTCTTCCTGCCAGATTAGGGTTGACACAACCATTGTTAGTACCTACGGTACGATACTAACACCCTTCCAACTGAGGTTACAGGTTGTACCCCAATTAGCTTATTTAGAACATGTCGGTTAGATGATACCTCCCACAGTTTTAGTTTCAGTACTCAGTTCAGAATGCAATTCAGTATTGCTTGACCATAGCATATAGTTTACCAATTACTTACCGATCAGATTTCAGTATCTTAGTTTACAGACTACTTTAGTACTTGTTTTATGCGTGGTCATACATTCTCAGCCTTTATAGTTTTAATGCATTCTTACTCAGTACCTCATGCCATACATTCAATTAGTTATTACTCATAAACATGAACCTGTGCATATCAGACTAACCTCATTTAGCATACCAGTACATTCAGAAGTACTGACCGCATACTCGTTTTTTGCGTTATGATGTCTTATATCATAGGTTCGGACACTCAAATTCCCAATTGTACTTAGACTTTTCAATACATCAGCAGTAGCAGCCGTGGTGAGTCCTCTTCCTTCGAGAATGAGTTATCTTATATTCAGTTATTTTCGTAGTTTCAGATTTTTTTAGTCAGTCGGAGTTAGTTAGGGGCTTGTCCCATCAACTTCACCGTCAAACAGTTAGAGGCTTTTAGACTAGTACAAACAGTTGGTCAGTTTTTCAGTTGTGATCATCAGATGTTTTATCAATATTGCCAATTTGTTTTCAACGTTCTAAACCATTATTTAGTATTGTTTTCAGTTATTAAAACCTTATGGAATTTAGTTGAAATTCCACATAAGTTGTTTATTTTTTTATTCAGTGCTCACAACAGGTACCAGCTCATGGGTTAACTTGTGGTCCCACAGAATCATAAGTACCGTGTGACGTCCAGAGTGTACTCCCAGATCGTTACAGCAGGGCTCATTTCTAAGGGAAGATGCTTCCAACAAAAATCCAAATCATCTCGTCATATTCAACAAAAATATTACTTATAAGTTAGACGATTTCAAAATTTAGAATTGATAAATATAAGTATTAATATACAATTTACTTTTTTTGTGATAATATGTGTTCAGATCAACTTCTGCATGCCCATGAAATTGACCCATTTTCTTGAAAAGGTTGTTTAGCTCACTCATGACTCTACCGCTTCCCTCCCAACTCCATATATGTAACTTTTCAAAAGGGAATTGATTTATAAATAATTCATCGTATTTAGTAGATTACTTAATTTGTTAGATTTAGGTTACTAAATCTAATTACTATAAGTAGTGTGTCTATTATTGTAGGTCGGTAACGTGATGACACAAAAAATTATTATAATATTTATATACAAAAATTAAATTATTCCCTCCATTCATCTTTATTGTCTACTATTGATCCATTTTTCAACCTTTGAATATACTAATAAATTTAGTAATTTGAAGAAGGTATTGGGTACTGAATAGTAACTGGACAAGGAAAAATGAATGGAGAAAGTATAGTTTAAGTGATCAACTGACCATTTTAAGTTGTTTTGTTTGTTTTTCGTCAAGTTATAGGTGCTTATTTTGGGCCAAATCAATCAAATTTGGATAAAAGCTATTGAGTTTTATCGAACTAATAATGATAATCATGTCTCCACCTTTATTCAAAGCTCAAATTCAAATTCACCTCAAAAATTTTTTAAATTATGGCCGAACATGTTTTTTCAAAATTCAACTCTGCAAAAAAAATTAGTATTCATGGCCAAAGCACTTTATGTTCAACTTCAAAAGCAAATCAACATCTTTGCACTTTTATTTTATTGGATGCTAGATATCTGTATTAATTAACTTTAGAATCATGACGGATATTCATATTGAGAATAAAATGCTCCCTAATAGACTTAAATTCTACATTTAGGACTCTACCCTAAATCTTTGATTAAAAAAAAGAAGTATTTTTCACGTCATCACCATTCTTTTGGTTCTCTTTGCATTTCAATTTCAATCTTTTGTCTCATATCACTTCTATTTTCTTTCATTTAATATTTGTGATGTCTCATATTTTTTGTTTTGTCCAAAACCTTGGTATAGGTACATCATGTAGGCAATATGTAGGCAACTATAAAATACTACTACATGCCTAACGAAATATGTCCATGCATGACAACAAATACCTCCATCACATAGGCCTCAAAGGCGAGTACCTGAACTTATTAATCCTTTTATCCGTGTTAAACATCCATGTCATCTCATGCCTGAAATCATCAATCTCCACACAAGCGTGAGATGTGAGTGTTGAATGGTTATGCTTAATAGCCTTTATCTAATGAGTGATGTCAGAATGTCAAGGGGTGTGCCAATATTCGCAAGAGGAAACACACTTTTAATAGAAGCAAACTAAAGCTCAAAAGTTCATTTTTTTTTTTTGTAAATATTTATTTGGTTGTCTTCTTTTTTCACAAAATATATTAAGATTAATAAGCAAGATCTTATTAATGTAGAATAAATCAATGAAATTTGAACTCGCAACACTATAACTTTATAATTTTAAATTTAACCTCTTATTTATTCAATTACTTTTGTTGGGAATACATCAACGACAACAACAACAACAACAATTCAACGTGATATCATAATAGAGTTTGTGAAGCAATGACAATCATAAATTAATAAAAAAAACGTTACACAACAAAAATAAGAAAAATAAAGTGTGTGTGTGTGTGTTGTACTACTAAATGACATAAATCATGATATTTAAAATACCTACCATAAATTCATAATTGTGTGAAAGTTACTAACATAGACATCAGGAGTAGAAGAAGATGTTGGAACTGAAAAAAACAAACAATATAAAATTTAATATTTGAGTCATTTACCATAGACTCAAAATGAAAAAAAAAAAACATAAATATTGAATTTACTTACCTTTGTCTCCATTTTTTTTACTACAATAAAACAAACAACATTAAAATAGTAAAAAAAATTGCAATAATATTGAAAAGATAATTAGTAAACTAATTTTTTGTAATAACCCAATACATATTTTTAAAATAAAGGGTAAATTGATAATTTTAACCAATTATTAATGTCAATTAAGGAAATTAAATTGGGCAAGCCAAAAAGCCTAAACCCTTTTTTTCTTCATTTTTTTCGTTACTCATGAAGGATTAGAATATAAGGGTGTTTAGTTTCATTTTTTTTTGGTACAAAAAAAATAACTTATTGGCAAAGATTTTGGAGAGTTCAAAGAAGGAAAAGGTTGTTTCTAAGTGAAAATTGCAAGTATGTAGAATCAGTTCTAATTTAAATTAGCATGAGTTATGGTGGTAGTGTTCTTGTCAAAGAATTGGTATGTATGATGGAGAGATAATGGATAGCATGAATTAGTTAATAGATTAAAAATGATTTTCAGTTTAAGAAATGGCAAAACAAAAAGGAGATATTGGTAGCAGACAATATTACCTTTTCGTTGGTATGTGTTGCTGGAATTTGACACTACTTATCGTAATAAAAATTTGCCTCACATATTTGCATAAACATTCTATATAAGTAGAATGATTTTCTTACCTTAAATTTTTCCCACTTTTATATAAAGTACTTAATGATTGAATAATGATAGGATAATAATGAGAGGCAACACAATTCTAGCTATGATGACTAGGCAACGTACTGATTTGGGGGATGATTAATAAGCATCTTAGGGAATAGTAAAGTATGATCATTTTTCTGTACCATTGAGCCACTGTTTATTGATAATTGTTGGGAATTCTTGATTTTCACCTTGAATTGCCTATACACAATGAAAGATTAATATTTTTGAACATGTGTATGATTTCAGCTAGCATAATTGATCTTGTTAGTTAATATATTTATGTAGATTGAAGCCATTGAAGGCTATTTGATTGGTGTTCTACGAGTTGCGAGGTTGAGAAAAGTGTTGTTAGCGAGGTAAGTGAGACTTTAAGCTTTGGTGCTTGCTTTTCAAACATGCTTTAAACGAAAATGTATTTTTCTACCTAGTTCATGTGTTGGAACAAGCGTGTGCTTGGTAGAATCTGGGGTCTTTGAGTTGTGAGGTGACGTTGGGATATTGGATATATTTACTATGAGCATACATGTGCTGCCACAATATGTTAGGGGCATACCTATACTACCGTAATATGCTAGGGGTCTTGTACTTGTTGTCGTGATATATTTACTAGGGGCATACATGTGCTGCCGTAATATATTAGGGTCATACCTATGCTGCCGTAATCTGTTAGGGGCCTTGTACTTGTTGTCGTGGTATATTTTTGGGGCATTATATATGCTGCCGTGGACTTGTTGGGGTGATAGGCTGATCACCTTCACTGTCGTTTATGACAAGTCGAGAGAGTTAATTGAGTTGAGATACAGAGAGACTTTCTGTACTTCTATTTAGATCTTATTGAGCATTACTCTATAAGAGATATTGTGTGCATATTATTTATGTATTTTGTTGTGCCTTGTATTTTCTAACACTTGTTCCAGGGATGTTAAAGTAGCGGGTCGAG
The DNA here is from genome assembly GCF_002878395.1 of Capsicum annuum. Classification (NCBI taxonomy): domain Eukaryota; kingdom Viridiplantae; phylum Streptophyta; class Magnoliopsida; order Solanales; family Solanaceae; genus Capsicum; species Capsicum annuum. Next base: position 184,357,190 of record NC_061120.1, on the reverse strand, counting down.
GATCTTACTAGGTTATATTTATATATAGCTCACTCCTTACTTGCATGTCTGCAGATACTATTGCGAAGGAGAAACTAGTTGTTAATGGTTTGTTCATGAAGATTCTGTTGCTAAGGTGAACCTTCGCTTTGTTCGTGGAGGTTGTCGTTGCAGCTCTATCTATTTTTGGTCTTATCTCTTTAATGAATTTGCATGCCCGAAATTTGAAGTCATGTAACTCTTTTTTAGATGCTCCATGGTCTTAGCATGAGATTTGGGCTAAGGAATTAGTTCTTGAGCGATTCATGAATTATTAGTTTGATTATAATTTTTTTGTTGGATTACTATTCGCTCTTTATTGATGCATTAGAGTTGCCTATATCTTATCTTAGTGCTTATTAACTAGTAAAGTGTATGAAAGGTTGATTCTCCCGACATGTGTTATGCGTGGGTGTCAGTCACGCCTAGAAATTATTTTGGGATGTGACATTTTTAAAGCATATAAGAGGATGTTGTGACTTTTGAAATAAATAAACTGCTCATAAAATTTTGTATATCAAGTTAAAATCGTAAAAAATTATAAAGCATAAGCAAAAGACGAATTTTAGGAGAATAAACTGTAGACAAAACAAAAAAGAAATTAACATGATTTTAAAAGTCGAAAAAAGTTACGGACCAAGCCTATTTTAGTTGAAAATATTTTTTGTTTTTTCTCTGCACATTTGACATGGGTTTTTGCCTAATTTTTGAGTCAATTTTTTTTTTCTTTTGCCTGTTTTGGTGCAAGTTTGCCAAGGTTTTTTTTTTGGGGGGGGGGGGGGGATTAATTTTATTTTTATTTTTATTTTTGTTATAGCCTTTTCCCTATTTTTAGGGATCAAATCTATGTTAGTTGGAAAAGTTTTTTCTTTTCTTTGCCTATTTAGGAATTTAATCATAATAAGAATACCTTCCCTATTTAATTTTTATTTTTAATGAAGGGCAAAAAGTTCATATAACATTTATAACGCCCTTCACACTTTTAATATATTAGAAAATTAGATAGATAGATAGATTAGATTAGATAAATTATAGATATCGATATATGAATTTAAGTTTTGTGACTGTTAATA